>NC_049213.1:41168967-41183967 GCF_013347855.1 Anguilla anguilla | reverse complement strand
GCAGGCCGTTAAAAAACCCGGCGCACACAACAACACAACACTGATTCCACCCGCAATCTGACTCACGCTGAAAATGGGAAGAAGGTTGTAATTCAATGAGTTTGCAGGTTCAAAGATGGGAAAGAACACCGCGGTGTCCTTGGTAAAGATGGGAAAGAACACTGCGGTGTCCTTGGTAAAGATGGGAAAGAACACCACGGTGTCCTTGGTAAAGATGGGAAAGAACACCGCGGGGTCCTTGGTACAGATGGGAAAGAACACTGCGGTGTCCTTGGTAAAGATGGGAAAGAACACTGCGGTGTCCTTGGTACAGATGGAAAAGAACACCGCGGTGTCCTTGGTAAAGATGGGAAAGAACACCGCGGTGTCCTTGGTAAAGTTGGGAAAGAACACCACGGTGTCCTTGGTAAAGATGGGAAAGAACACTGCGGTGTCCTTGGTACAGATGGGAAAGAACACTGCGGTGTCCTTGGTAAAGATGGGAAAGAACACTGCGGTGTCCTTGGTAAAGATGGGAAAGAACACTGCGGTGTCCTTGGTAAAGATGGGAAAGAACACTGCGGTGTCCTTGGTAAAGATGGGAAAGAACCACTGCGGTGTCCTTGGTAAAGATGGGAAAGAACACTGCGGTGTCCTTGGTAAAGATGCAACCATAAAAACAAGACTTCACTGTTGACATTTAATTCAGGAAAGAGAAGCTTTTTTTTCTCTCAAACTTTTCTTGGGAATAAAATGCGAGCATTGCATCTCATCAGTTAACTTCCTTTACAGACAACTGGAGTTCTTTAAAGCAGAATTCCTCCTGTACTTTTCACTCCGTCACCCTGGGAAAAATGCTGAACCTTGATCATCAATCACCACTAAGCCCCAGTGCGGTGGGGTGAGTCCTGTGCCCAGGCTCACATCACGTGGAGCCCACCCCCCCACCCCACGCCCCCACTGAACCTCCAGGTGTAATCAAAAAGGCAGCTAAATAATTAAACATAGCTATGATAAACAGCTATATGGCTCTAATTCTGCCATAAATCTACAAGCAAGCCTGCATATTCACAAAACAAGGCAGATCATTTTCAAAATCTTTTAATCCAGAATAAAAGCGGACCGGGACATCAGTACAGCAGTTTGACATAAAAATAAAAAAGATGCGCCTGTGCTCTCGTACGCGGCGGAAAAGGAGTGGTCTGGTGAAACTGGAGCTGTGAGCGGTGAAGAGCACGCCCACGAGCCGCACGCACCCTCAGCACCGACACAAAACCTGACCACACGCACCTCTACCGACTGCGCTCAAACAAGAACAAGCCAACTGAAAATAAGACGCAAGCTGGTATATCCTGTCTCCATGATGTCATTTCCTGTGGATGTAGTTCCACAATGGGCTAGGGCACGTAGCTCAGGCAACTTGCTCTTGGCATGGACTGGAACTTCCATGATCATTCATCCCTGCTATCCTTCCGTGGAGGAAGACAGCTGACCAATTAACAATGACAAATGACCTAATGGCCAATAAAAAAACAGCTAAAACGGCTCCCTTTGGGGGTGGCATGGTAGCCCTGTTTTTCAGATGCCTGTAACTTTGCAGATGTGAATGAAAGGGTGTGCAGGGGAAGGAGCGAGTGCTAACGTGGGCTTCTGGTCGGGGTTGGGGGGGAATTGTGTGGCCTGATCAGCATGCTATCAGAGCTGGATTTAATGGCAGGGACAGCGCACACACTCTCCTTTTCCCAAAGAGGCCAGTTCTGCTTTGAGGACACCAGTTTGTGTACTCACACGGACAATGAACAAAAAGCTGGAAAGTTGTAACTCTTAGTATCTTTGAAAAAGAAGCCTGTGCAGTGAGCAGGTCTCTTCCTGCAGAAGGACTCTCGGCTAAAGCCATGCTTTTGCCTTCAGTGCAGAACACAGGAAACCAAGTCTGATTGCCGTTTGACTATGTACACTTTATAAATCAATCAATTACAACTATTCACACCACTTTTCTTAAACAAGCCTTTAGTCCATTTTCACTGCTGCACGGGACCCAGCTTAAGTTACTGCTACGCAGCCAAAGTTTGAAACGCAGATGTGAATATGGCTTCATTAAGCCTGTGCTAACGGAATGCTAACTGCACTAAAGAATCCAGTCTGTCATTCAAGTGAAGAAGGACATGACCATACTGAAATAAACGGTAGTTACCCCTGCAGTTCCCCCTGCAGGTAAAGCTTGTTATAATTCACTGGAAGGTTCTCTGCAGCGGACCATGAAACCAGAGCTCCAGAGTCAAAGTGGAGCCTAGTCCATTCAGCTCCAGGAGCTCAGAGCACACTGTGGTGTAAAATGATATCAAACAACACTGGGGTGTAAAATGATATCACACAACACTGTTGTGTAAAATGATATCAAACAACACTGTGGTGTAAAATGATATCACACAGCACACTGTGGTGTAAAATGATATCAAACAACACTGTGGTGTAAAGTTATATCACACAGCACACTGTGATGTAAAGTTATACAGCCCACTGTGGTGTAAAATGACATCATACAACACACTGTGGTGTAAAATGACATCACACAGCACACTGTGGTGTAAAATGATAACAAACAACACACTGTTCTGTAAAATGATATACTTACAGCACATTATGGTGTAAAGTGATATCATACAGCACACTATGGTGTAAAATGATATCAAACAACACACTGGTGTAAAATGATATCAAACAGCACACTGGTATAAAATGATATCACACTGCACACAGGTGTAACATGATATTATACCTAAGGTCACATCACATTGTAGCAATGTATTTAACACCAATTTGTACACATTATTGAAAACACACAGAACAAACAGAATCTTAATACTCTAATTTGAAAAGATGGATATACAAAACTGACAATGTACATAACATGTTGAAATTATACCCCTCTGGACTAACACGCACATTTGGTGCACAATCAAACAAACAAATGAAATAATGCTCGACTCCAGATGGTAAAATCATACTGTCATAATAAAAGCAGGGATAATGCGTGAGATGGTAAAATCATACTGTCATAATAAAAGCAGCGATAATGCTTCAGACTGTAGAATCATATTGTCATAATAAGAGCATGGATAATGCTCCAGATGGCCACTCTCCTCCCTGCTTCACCTCCTTCCCTCTCCTCCTCCTCTCCTGCTCTCCTCTATCCCTTGTTCTCTTGTTCTCTTGCTAGGGAAGCTAGCAGAGTCACTTTGATCAGAGCTGAATCAGGGGCTTAATTCAGCGGAAGACCATCGCAGGGCTGAATCAGGGGCTTAATTTAGCAGCAGACCATCCATCACAGGGCTGAATCAGGGGCTTAATTCAGCAGCAGACCATCGCAGGGCTGAATCAGGGGCTTAATTTAGCAGCAGACCATCGCAGGGCTGAATCAGGGGCTTAATTTAGCAGCCAACCATCGCAGGGCTGAATCAGGGGCTTAATTTAGCAGCAGACCATCGCAGGGCTGAATCAGGGGCTTAATTTAGCAGCAGACCATCCATAGCAGAGCTGAATCAGGGGCTTAATTTAGCAGCAGACCATCGCAGGGCTGAATCAGGGGCTTAATTCAGCGGGTCTGCATATGAACGCAGAGCAGATATTCCAGTCCCAGCTCACTTTTCCCGTCATCTACCAAACCTCTAAAACATTAAAAATGAAAAACATACTGCATTATGACAGCAGTAGTGTGCCATCAGGGGATGGTTTTGCTAATGAGACAAACCTGAAGAGGAACAACCAACCGGCTCTCCTGTAATGGCCTGAAGACTCAACACAGTATGAAAATAAACATATGGGCAATAACACTTATCAAAACTACCTGCTCTCAACCTCTCATGTCCTGCTTCATAATCTCAGCCTCTCATGTCCTGCTTCATAATCTCAGCCTCTCATGTCCTGCTTCATAATCTCAGCCTCTCATGTCCTGCTTCATAATCTCAGCCTCTCATGTCCTGCTTCATAATCTCAGCCTCTCATGTCCTGCTTCATAATCTCAGCCTCTCATGTCCTGCTTCATAATCTCAGCCTCTCATGTCCTGCTTCATAATCTCAGCCTCTCATGTCCTGCTTCATAATCTCAGCCTCTCATGTCCTGCTTCATAATCTCAGCCTCTCATGTCCTGCTTCATAATCTCAGCCTCTCATGTCCTGCTTCATAATCTCTGATCCTTAACCTGCTTTTTATGCCCTTTTACAGGAGTGGCCGATTTGTTAAACATTTTTCAGAATAAAAAGAAATGTTTCTTTAAAAAATTAAATGAGCAATGAAAAATAAACTTGTGATCATCTGTAGGTTTTCTGAAAATCCATGCAATTTAACTCTCACAATTTCATTCTGCCGAAGGTTATTGCTTCCATTGTACAGCCCGGAGTGTATGTCCACACGCCACGTGTTTCTCGGAGCGTACACGCACACGCACACGCACACGCCACGCGTCTCTTAGGTGTCCGATGTCTCTGTCTCTCTGCCTGTTTTGGCCTTCTTCCTCCTCTTCGCCAGTAGCGGATTGGAGGAATCCTCAATGGTCTTGATTTTGATTTGCTCATAGTCCACTCTCATGGTAGCAAGGGCACTGGTCATTTCCTCCTACATCCACAAACACACGCACACACACACGCACGGACACACACGCACGCACGTAAGGAAACACGCACGGACACACACACACACGCGGACACACACATGGACACGCACGGACGGACGCACACACACACACGCATGCACGGACGGACGCACACACACACGCACGCACGCACGCAAGGAAACACGCACGGACACACACACACACGCGGACACACACACACACACGCACGGACGCACGCACGCACGCACGCACAAGCACACACGCACACAAAAAGGGAAAGCGTTAGATTCGGGAAGAGGAACAAATGAAAGCCACCGTGCTGTGCATAGTGCCCTCACACTGAGAAACAGAGCATGTGCTGTACATAGTGCCCTCACACTGAGAAACAGAGCATGTGCTGTACATAGTGCCCTCACACTGAGAAACAGAGCATGTGCTGTACATAGTGCCCTCACACTGAGAAACAGAGCATGTGCTGTACATAGTGCCCTCACACTGAGAAACAAAGCATGTGCTGTACATAGTGCCCTCACACTGAGAAACAGAGCATGTGCTGTACATAGTGCCCTCACACTGAGAAACAGAGCATGTGCTGTACATAGTGCCCTCACACTGAGAAACAGAGCATGTGCTGTACATAGTGCCCTCACACTGAGAAACAGAGCATGTGCTGTACATAGTGCCCTCACACTGAGGAACAGAGCATGCGCTGTACCGTAAGGAAATGAAAGGACAATAAAAAGAAAAACCTCAGCAGCATTTACTCACTTATTTTGTAGTTACATATTTTATTTTTCCAGGGAAATGTCAAGTTAGCATCAAGTTCAATAACGTGGGGGGTGGGGGGTTGGGTGTGTTATGAATACCGGGCTATTTGTTTGTTTTATATACACATATATACATTTTCAGGAAGGCAGTGGGTTTAGAGCATGGACTCCTCTCACCTTCACATCCTCCCAAGTGTCCTTCTCCTCCTTTAGCACACGGCTGGTGTGCAGGGGGGTCTGAGGGACCTCCATCGACTGCTGCAGACAGACACACAGACAGATAGACAGACAGACAGGCAGACAGGCAGACAGACAGACAGACAGACAGTCAGTCAGTCAGGCAGGCAGACATGTGGGGGGTTAGGGCTGCATTACAGCACATTTCATTAAAATAAGGCTAATGTACAGCAAAACATATGAACTAAATCAGCTCTTTTTAAAAGAGCCCCAAGCAATTAATATACTGGCTCATCAGACAGCCTCATTCAAGAGGAATCAGCAGAGCTTAGCGTCCTAGCATCATCTAGCGTTCTCTAGTGTCCTAGTGTCCTCTAGCGCCATCTAGCGTCCTCTAGTGTCCCCTAGTGTCCTCTAGCGCCCTCTAGTGTCCTCTAGCGCCATCTAGCGTCCTCTAGCGCCATCTAGCCTCATCTAGCGTCCTCTAGCGTCCTAGTGTACTCTAGAGTCATCTAGTGTCCTCTACTGTCCTAGCGTCATCTAGTGTCCTCTAGCGTCCTAGTGTCGTCCACTGTCCTCTAGCGCCCTCTAGTGTCCTCGAATGCCCTCTAGCATCCTCTAGTGTCCTCTAGCGCCCTCTAGCGTCTCCAGCGACCTCTAGTGTCCTAGTGTCCTCAGGATGCCAGATATCTGAGTCCGAGTCATGCAGGCCTGGCTGCTGGGATCAAGGGTTTCTGGGGCAGACAGGGGCTGTAGGTGCAGGAAGGGGGCAATAACTGGCAGTAGGTGCAGTAGGCGCAGTAAGGGGTATTAGGGGCAGTGGGGGCCGTAACGGGCAGTAGGGGGCAGTAAGGGGCAGTGGGGGGCAGTGGGGGGAAGTAGGGAGCAGTACGGGGCAGTAAGGGGCAGTAAGGGGCAGTAGGGGGCAGTAAGGGGCAGTAAGGGGCAGTAGGGGCAGTAAGGGGCAGTAAGGGGCAGTAGGTGCAGGAAGGGGGCAATAACTGGCAGTAGGTGCAGTAGGCTCAGTAAGGGGTATTAGGGGCAGTGGGGGCCGTAAGGGGCAGTAGGGGGTAGTAAGGGGCAGTGGGGGGCAGTAAGGGGCAGTAGGGGCAGGTACAGACACTCGGCGGAGATGCTGAAGTGCTCGCTTCCGTGGATGTGAAAGGAACAGAGCCGCAGGGCTTACGTTGATCCAGGGATGGTTCATGAACTCAGTGATGGTCATCCGCTGCGTGGGCTCCGTCTTCAACAGCGTGCGGATCAGCTGCCTGGCTGCAGGGACAGGGAAGAGCGTTAAAGCCTCTGGCTGTTCTGTCACTGCTACAGCACAGAGAGATAGAACACTTCAACCCCTTAGCGCACAAGCCAAATCTTGCCAATCCTTGCCCATTTAGGGGGTACCCTATTTAAACCTTTTTAACTCCAGATGTGAACACCACAGAGACATTTAAAAATGGCTTAAATGAAGCAAGACATTTCTACAATTTACAATACTAACGCAGATTAGTTTATATTCATAATTTTGGAAGAAATAAAGTGCCACAAATGCAATTGTTCTGACAAAAAATCAAAAATGAATTTGCACTTTTTAAGTTTGCAATGAAATACTGAGAGATTGCATATATACATCAGGTTAAACTATACATGTGCTAGATCAAAAACATCTTGACCGCAAGTTCATAAAATCTAAGGGTGGATATGTAGAACTACTATAGATGTATGAAGCAAAAACTAAGCAGTGTACCCAGCGTCTCGAAATCTATCCAAAATGTCTAAATTATGCATTGATGTAAATCACAACATATTCACGTATTTCACTACAAATCAACTGTTTTGACTCAAGAAGATCACTGTTGCACAATTTTCAAGTGGGAATTACAAGCTTTTAGTCAGTCAGTACAGTGGGCTAAAATATCTAGGGGTCCAGAAACATATCCAAAATCTCTCCAAAATTGAATAAAATGCTTTTTGTCCATTATAAAGCATATACATGAGCCCCTTATGAAGGTTTAAGATGAAACATTGCTATCAGATTAAAAAAATAATGCAAAAATATTGTCACACAATGCGGTACAGTACCTAAATGTGTAATAATTAACTTGTGTGTATTTCTATACTCTACTCTTGTATGTTTTCTTGTATGGGGATGGGACGACATGAAAACAATTTTCAACTGTCCGCCACGTTTTGGCAATGTTCCAACTCTCACGTCATCACTGTTACATGCTTCACAAAAACTATTACACTACTAACTAACGCTTACATCACAGTGTGAAATATCCACATTATATAACTCCACTAACCTATTTAAATATACTCAATTTCAAAAATAACGTATATAACCGAACTATTTTGAGCAGTAATACTTACATAGCAATGATGAAATCTCATCTATGTTCAGTAGATGGAGACAGAGACAGTATCAATGATACTGTTCTATTCGCTTCTGTTTTATTCCAGAAAACGATGTCAGCTAGGTCTATCAGCAAACATATGGCTTAGCTATGTCCAGAAGTCTTCAATAATAATAGTATTTGCCAAGAAATTACGAGATATCGTTGACCACATTTCGTTAGGTGCAGCATATTTTCTACTAACATAGAGTGAATGCGTAAGTGAATGCGATGCTAAGAATATTTTCTGTTACGCTGACCTATAAAACGCTATTCTAAAAGCAGAATTAGACATGTATACATCATTAGAAAGCTTATACTCTCGCCTACCGAATAAATGAATTGTCAATCAAGCCAGACTGTACTAAAAAGGGCGAAGACGCCGTAAACAACAGGTGTGGTATTACGCATTTTGGGAGACACCCAGGCGTCACAAATGCGCGTATATTTCCCGAATGGATTGTCCAAGACAATATATGACCACGCAGTCTCAAAAGGGACATCTCTACACCTAAAACCAATGGTAAGATTGTATATTTATTTAATATTTAGTCCCAGATATTGACTGTAGAATGACATGGTACCATTTTAAAAACTTTTTCTCGTTTATTTCATTATTCAGTGAGCAGCGTTTTCACTGCTGTATAGGCAGATCTTAGGGCTATTGTCGGGTTTATCTTGTTGCTATGACGGAATATGATTTTTTAGTGGTGAAAGAATATTTTTATGAATGCCAAGATAGACAATATTGTCTATTATGTCAAGGGTGGGGGGGTGTTTTGTAGATGAGACTGCAGGGAGGGGGTGCGTGTTAAATGAATGACCAGAGCGACAATGGTGGGGCTGCGAAACTCCGTTTTCGGCATAGTTGTCGTGTATCGTCTACTAATGAAACTAAAACAACGCGTTTCTGTTTTTAACTCACCACCTACATATTTACATGTATATTAACAGCCTGGCAAAGCTCAACACATCCACCTAAACCTACCCAAACCCTAACACATCCACCTAACCCTACCCAAACCCCAACACATTCACCTAAACCTACCCAAACCCTAACACATCCACCTAACCCTACCCAAACCCCAACACATTCACCTAAACCTACCCAAACCCTAACACATCCACTTAACCCTACCCAAACTCTAACACATCCACCTAACCCTACCCAAACCCTAACACATCCACCTAACCCTACCCAAACCCTAACACATCCACCTAACCCTACCCAAACCCTAACACATCCACCTGCCCAATGCCACCCTGCCCCATCACCAGGCAGGCCTTTAAGGTCCTACGTCTCCACGCTCCACCCTAAAATGAGTGAGGCTGGCAGCTACCTTGCTCAGAGACGTCCGCCCACTCCGGGTTGGGGAACTCGTACTGGCCCATGCGGATCCTCTTCTTCATGCCGGGGGAAATGGCCAAGCCATGGTTCGAGTAAAAGGGCGGGTATCCGCAGAGCCTGGGGGGGGGGGGGGGGGGGGGCACAGAGCTCAGTCACTGTGTCCCAGTAGAAAAGCTAGTTAAGTATGATGGAGCCCCCACTCTGATGAAAGGGAGGAGAGAATGGAACGCAGACCACACACAGAAACAGTGCAGTCATCAAAACTCACAGGATGTACATGATGACTCCCAGAGACCACATGTCGCACGACTTGTCATACTTTTCAGGACCAAGCACCTCTGGAGCTGAGACAGAGAGCAGCAGGGACATGAGGAGCTGAAATGGCCTGAAAATAACACTGAAAATAACACTGAAAGCTGCCGTTTAATGAGACCGCTCCACTTCCTTACCCACGTAGTACGGAGTATAGCAAGGTGTTGCTAGGGAGTTGTGTGTTGTGGTTTCTTTGGCAAACCCAAAGTCTGTCAGTTTGAGGACTGCATTGGGTCTTTTTGAGGTATACAGCAGGTTCTCTGGCTGAAAGGAAAAAAAACTCAGTTGAAGCAGGAAGGTGCCATAAGGACAACACAGCACAGGTTCTCACAGTCACAACAAAGACCTCTCGCTTCTTTCTGCCAAACACACGTCCTGCAGAGGTGACAGGGTTATATGATTAGAGGTGCCAGTGTTATATAATTAGAGGTGCCAGTGTTATGTGGGCAGCGGTGCCAGTGTTATATAATTAGAGGTGCCAGTGTTATGTGGGCAGCAGTGCCAGTGTAATATGGTTAGAGGTGCCAGTGTTATGTGGGCAGCGGTGCCAGTGTTATATGATTAGAGGTGCCAGTGTTATGTGGGCAGCAGTGCCAGTGTAATATGGTTAGAGGTGCCAGTGTAATATGGGCAGAGGTGCCAGTGTTATATGGGCAGAGGTGCCAGTGTTATGTGGGCAGAGGTGCCAGTGTTATATGGTTAGAGGTGCCAGTGTTATCTGGGCAGCGATGCCAATGCCAGTGTTGGGGGCTCCCCTCTCACCTTCACGTCCCTGTGGGCGATGTTAATGGCGTGCAAAAACTGGATGGCCTCTCCGATGCTCTTCATGATGTCTGAGGCCTCTGGGGTGACGGCAGAGGAAAACATCACAGATTCGTTTTTATTCACTTTATTTACGCAGGGCCGCCCAAACAAGCCTGCCACCGACAGGGAGGCCTGGGCTCCAGGGCAATTCAGACAAACACATCAGCACTGTGAGGAAGGTCGGGGTGACACGCCCAGGGAGCAGGGGGTGGATGCAACTCAGGGAGGAGGGGTGGATGTAACTCAGGGAGGAGGGGTGGATGTAACTCAGGGAGGAGGGAGTGGATGTAACTCAGGGAGGAGGGGGTGGATGTAACTCAGGGAGGAGGGAGTGGATGTAACTCAGGGAGGAGGGGGTGGATGTAATTCAGGGAGGAGGGAGTGGATGTAACTCAGGGAGGAGGGAGTGGATGTAACTCAGGGAGGAGGGGGTGGATGTAACTCAGGGAGGAGGGAGTGGATGTAACTCAGGGAGGAGGGAGTGGATGTAACTCAGGGAGGAGGGGTGGATGTAACTCAGGGAGGAGGGGGTGGATGTAACTCAGGGAAGAGGGAGTGGATGTACCTCAGGGAGGAGGGGGTGGATGTAACTCAGGGAGGAGGGAGTGGATGTAACTCAGGGAGGAGGGAGTGGATGTGACTCAGGGAGGAGGGGGTGGATATAACTCAGGGAGGAGGGGGTGGATGTAACTCAGGGAGGAGGGGTGGATGTAACTGAGGGAGGAGGGGGTGGATGTAACTGAGGGAGGAGGGGGTGGATACAACTCAGGGAGGAGGGGTGGATGTAACTCAGGGAGGAGGGGGTGGATGTAACTGAGGGAGGAGGGGTGGATGTAACTCAGGGAGGAGGGGGTGGATGTAACTCAGGGAGGAGGGGTGGATGTAACTGAGGGAGGAGGGGGTGGATGTAACTGAGGGAGGAGGGGGTGGATGTAGCTCAGTGAGGAGGGGGGTGGCTGTGACTCAGGGAGGAGAGGGGATGTGACTTAAGGAGGAGGGGGTGTGGATGTGACTCAGGGAGGAGGGGGTGTGGATGTAACTCAGGGAGGAGGGGAGGATATAACTCTGGGAGGAGGGGTGGATGTAATTCAGGGAGGAGGAGGGTGGATGTAATTCAGGGAGGAGGGGGGTGTGGATATAACTCAGGGAGGAGGGGTGGATGTAATTCAGGGAGGAGGGGGAGTGGATGTGACTCAGGGAGGAGGGGGTGTGGATGTAACTCAGGGAGGAGGGGAGGATATAACTCTGGGAGGAGGGGTGGATGTAATTCAGGGAGGAGGAGGGTGGATGTAATTCAGGGACGGGGGGGTGTAATTTACGGTGCAGGAGCAGGCCTACCTCTCTCAGTGAAGGCTTGGTCTCCCCGGTCTTGGATGCGGCTGAACAGTTCTCCTCCATCCATACTGTGAAAAGACACAGACGTGGTTCATTGATTACCGCTCAGTACAGCATCCCTGGGTGAACACTGGAAGGGCAGTTCTCTCTGCAGTGATTCCGGAGCTGATGCCTTATACTCAGTAATATGCTTTTTTAAATAAAGCTGAAATGTGCACTCACTCTACCCGTCAGGAGAGATTTCTCTCAGCGTTTTACCGCTAGCTGCAGCTTCCTGTAAACCTGTCACCTGTTTCACTGAGGCAGTGATTGCTTTCACCAGGAAATAAACATTCTGATAATCACAATGGAATGGAATGACATGTGCAAGCATATCAGACGTAAGAATAACCTGGATGTAGCAATGAGAATCCGATAAACACTCAGTATGTGATGTAGAAGACCATATCATTGCATAGCCTACCCAATACAGGAAACATCTGGGTCAACAGGTAAATATGCTGCCGGCTTCGATAGCATCAGCCTATGAAGACTGAAAGTGAAAGGAGCAGGAGTCTCTGAACATAAAGTCTGTAAGCCAGGGAGGACAGCAGGGCTGGTCTGACCCAAACAGACAGACAGAGGAACCTGCGAGACAGACCTACAGACCTACAGACATGCTGCGAGTAAGACTCAAATCTTACAGGTCTTGTAAATGGTAAATGGACTGCATTTACCCACAGCGCTTTACAATTGATGCCTCTCATTCACCCATTCACACACACACTCACACACCAACGGTGAAAGGCTGCCATGCAAGGTACCAATCAGCTCGTTGGGAGCAATTAGGGGTTAGGAGTCTTGCTCAGGGACACGTCGACACGCCCAGGGTGGGATATCGAACCGGCAACCCTCCGACTGCCAGACAACCGCTCTTACCTCCTGAGCTATGTCGCCCCTATTTAGCTATGTCACCCCTATATTGTACAAGTAGGCTACGGTTTATTATTCCACAGACCACAGTAGAGTGCAGGAACACTGACGAACCTGCCCAAGATTCCGTATCAATCACTCACGAGAAAACACAGTAAATACGAAGGAAAGCTTTATCTTTACAGAAAGCCACCATTCCGACACCAGGAGGATTCTAGGAAACTGGAGAAGTGGTGAGTGTGAACTAGCATTTCCCTTAAGAGCTCCTAATTCAGTGTAAAGCGCCCCACAGACCGTAGACCCGCATATAAGATTCCCCCCCCCCACACTCACACACCAAAGCCTGCAATCACTTCTTGTGATTTCCTGTGAACCTGAAACCATCGGATGCAGAGTCTGGCTGCTGCAGTAATCTGGTTAGCTGGCTTTCTCATAAAGCAGCCGGGTGAGAGGAACGGTTGGGCTGGTCGCTGGGTCAGAGTGCGCTGCCCGAGCCTCCCATTCATACCCAGAGCCCAGTCAGACGGGCAGGCGTGCGGGGCCACCGGGGGGCGATGACTCACACGCGCTACGCCTGCGTGTGCGAACCCCACCACATTCAGGCCTGAGTCACAGGGGCCACGGATCTTCTGAAACACGCAGGACACCGCAAGCAGAGCGGCCACCAAAGCTCACACAAGTTAGCGCACGCACTGAACACGTATGGCCTGCTTCACTCCTGTTTCCCAGGATTTGTCAGGTTGAGAGTTGACTAAGAACAGTGCCACTGAGTGAGAGGGGTGTGTAGAGAGGCCTTTAAACAGGGCCCCATGGCCTGCGACCCTGGAGCCTGCCTCTGAGCAATGCATGTATGCTGGTATCAGAGAGGAACACTGTGCATGCAATGCTGCAGCTCCATAATGCTGCACTTGGTGCACTGCAATAGAAAAAACACAAAGACACCCAAAGGGCCCAGGACACCTGTGCTCTACTCTCACACCCCACAGCCCCGCTCTACACGTACACCTAAGCAGCCGCAAGCAGCACTGAGCACTCAGCCTGGGGGAGACTCAGCCGGAGGAAAGAATCCAATACACACACACAGAGTCAGACACAGAGTGGAAAGCAAAAACAGACAAAAACAAGATTTACAGAGAGTGAGAGAGAGAATGAGCAAGAGACAGAGAGAGCGAGAGAGAGAGAAAGATGGGGAGGAGGGGTACTGGGCTCTAGGGGACGGCCCTGGTAGAAAAACCACACATTTCACCTCTTTCGATTTCAGTCACCCATTTGCATCAAGGAAGTTTCACGCAGACTCAACTGCTCACTACAAAGAAATATCAAAATTCAAAAACACTGCTAAAATTAATGAATAAAAACATAAAAGACTGACTGACTGACTGACTGACAGACGGACTGACTGGCTGATTGTTGGGCTGACTGATTGATTGATTGACTGACTGATTATTGATTGATGGATTGACTGATTGATGGATTGATTGATGGATTGATTGATGATTGATTAATTGATGGATTGACGGATGGACTGATGGATTGACTGATTGATTATTGATCGATGGATTGATTGACTGATGGATTGATTGATTGATTATTGATTGATGGATTGATTTATGATTGATTAATTGGTTGATTGATGGATCCATTAGTGTGAGAGACCTGGCGCTCTGAGCATGCAGGTACCAGCCAGAGCGTGCGCTGTGTCTGGGGGCTTCCTCACACCGACCCCCCTCCCTGAGAGATACGCCTAACCCACCGACCCCCCTCCCTGAGAGATACACACCTAACCCACCGACCCCCCTCCCTGAGAGAAACACCTAACCCACCAACCCCCCTCCCTGAGAGAAACGCCTAAACCACCTAACCCACCGACCCCCCTCCCTGAGAGAAACACCTAACCCACCAACCCCCCTCCCTGAGAGATACACACCTAACCCACCAACCCCCCTCCCTGAGAGAAACGCCTAAACCACCTAACCCACCGACCCCCCTCCCTGAGAGAAACACCTAACCCACCAACCCCCCTCCCTGAGAGATACACACCTAACCCACCGACCCCCCTCCCTGAGAGAAACGCCTTAGCGAAGCCACACAATGGCAGACCACCATTGTGAAAAAGAGCGAGGTCTCTCTCACACGGGTCACAAACGGGCGGGGCACACTTCATTCTGCAGTCCACCTATTCTGGTGAAAAGCGTCTCTAACAAACTCAGATCCCTGCACACATATCAATCCCAGTTCCCTCAAATATGCATCCATATCAATCCCAGTTCCATAAAATACACACTCAAATATCTATCCCAGTTCCCTAAAATACACACTCAAATATCAATCCCAGTTCCCTCAAATATGCATACATATCA
>NC_049213.1:41106467-41163967 GCF_013347855.1 Anguilla anguilla | reverse complement strand
ACCGTAAGAATGTTTTTGCAAAAGATGGCCTTCACCCAAACTTGCTGGGTGCCCGAATGTTGTCTGCTAATTTACAACACCGTATTTACCACCCGCAACCTGTTGTGTCCGTCGACAAATGATGGCCACCAGGTCCAAATTCTCCCGTTTTTGGTTCCTCCATAGCAATTGGCCGTTTTACTGGGTTTGGACCTCAATATGTCCCTTTCACTTGTAAGTATGTTCATTTAAAAATTTTATTACTATAATCAATTCTACTCGTGCTGACAGCCCACCAATTTTAACCAGCCCTTCAGATATCTGTCCACTGCAAAGCCTGCTTTCTCAATATGAAAAGGAGCAGCTGAGTATCCTGTTTTGATCACAAATAGAAGTTCAAAAAAGTGACAATCTGGTGTAAAACAGAAAAATCTTTTAACTGTGCCGCTGCA
Source organism: Anguilla anguilla (assembly GCF_013347855.1). NCBI lineage: Eukaryota > Metazoa > Chordata > Actinopteri > Anguilliformes > Anguillidae > Anguilla > Anguilla anguilla. Next base: position 41,163,536 of record NC_049213.1, on the reverse strand, counting down.
GTCAACTATGTGTTGCTCAGTTTCACCACACAGAAGTCTCAACACTCAAACTAAGCTCAATATGGCACTTTGGAATGTACAGTCGCTAACAAATAAATCTTTTATAATAAATGACCTTATTCAGGACATGAATCTGGATTGGGGCACACCCTCGACCTTGTTATAACACCGGGGAGTTTCCATTGCTATTACCTCTGTTTCTGATTTTACTGTTTCTGACCATTTTTGTGTATTTTTTACTGTTTTAATATATAATTCTCCTCAGTAGGAGTCAGCACTACTTGTGGGGTGCCCCAGGGTTCAATCTTAGGACCCATCCTATTTAGTTTATACATGCTCCCATTAGGAACTATTATCCGCAAACACAACATCAATTTTCACTGTTATGCGAATGACACCCAAATATATATATCAGTCATTCCTAACAACCTCAAACCAATTGATAATCTCTTGAAGTGTCTCTTTGATATAAACTTGTGGATGACTCAAAACTTTCTGCAACTAAACCAAGATAAAACAGAAGTCATGGACATTGGTGATGAGACTAAGAGGGAATTGGTTGTCACTCATCTTGAAAGGAGAGGTCTCAATGTCACCTATCAGGCTAAAAACGTGGGTATCATATTTGACAGCAATTTGGACTTAGATGCACACATTAGAAATGTGACCAAGACAGCTTTCTACCATCTGAAGAACACTGCCAAAGTTAAGCCCTTCCTTTCCCAAGAAGATGCAGAAAAGTTAACACACGCATTTATAACTAGTCGTCTTGATTATTGTAATGCCTTACTCACTGGCCTTCCCAGAAAAGTTATTAATAAACTGAGACTGGTTCAAAATGCCACAGCCAGGGTACTTACGAACACTAAAAAATTTTGAACATATTACCCGTTTTAAAATCATTCGACTCATTCATCTTTCTGTAAAGCACATTGACTGGCACTTTGTGTTCGAAGTGCGCTGTATAAATAAAGTTCATTATTATTAAGAGTTTCAGACTGGACTGGGGGTCAGCCTCGCGTCCAAGTCCAAAGCCCCCCCCCCCCCCACACACACACACACACACACATGCAGAAAAAGAGAAAAAAATAAATTATCAATTAGAAGGTGGCACGTTTCTACAAGAGAGAAAAGTCAACAGTCATAACAAGAACATGCTTTCAAACAAAAGAAATACAGAAGGAATAAGAGAACTGTGGTTTTACAACTGCGAGAGTGGGTGTGTGCAACACCACTTTAAAGACTCTTGGCCGTCTTCAAGAACCATTTCCCCAGTTCGGCGAAAAGGGACAGCTATTTTGGAGACCTGCCGACTGTTTACAAAAAGCAGAACAGCGAACAGACGCTAGAGCGGTGGCCCTCTTTCTGTTCACGGAACACACGCCCCCAGGGCGATGTGCGCTGTGTGAGCCGGGCTCAGCACACACTCCATGCGCACATGAGGCCTTACACACTCTGCTCATTTTAATGTTGACTCATCTCAATTCAGATAAAAACACCTGAGAACCTTTTTCCAGTGATCTGTGTGATTGAGTCTCAGACACAGACTGAATTATTCAGCAGTTCCCATGTCAAAGATTTCCGCCACAATGCAAATGTGCCTCAGCTGAGGTGTGAAGGAGAAGCACCGATCTGGAAACTGATCAGCAGTATTAGTGATAGGGAAATTGATCAGCAGTATTTCAGTGATGGGGAAACTGATCAGCAGTATTAGTGATGGAGAAATTGATCAGCAGTATTTCAGTTATGGGGAAATTGATCAGCAGTATTTCAGTTACGGGGAAATTGATCAGCAGTATTTCAGTTATGGGGAAACTGATCAGCAGTATTTCAGTGATGGGGAAATTGATCAGAGTGTGTGTGTGTGTGTGTGTGTGTGTGTGTGTGTGTGTGTGTGTGTGGTGTGTATGGTGTGTGAGTGTGTGAGTGTGTGTGAGAGAGAGTGTGTGTGTGTGGTGAGTGTGTGTGTGTGTGTGTGAGAGAGAGTGTGTGTGTGTGGTGAGTGTGTGTGTGTGTGAGTGTGTGAGTGTGTGAGTGTGTGTGTGTGGTGAGTGTGAGTGTGAGTGTGTGTGTGTGTGTGCATGTGTGTATGTGTGGTGAGTGTGTGCGTGAGTGTGTGTGTGTGTGTGGTGAGTGTGTGAGTGTGTGTGTGTGTGTGCGCGTGTGTTAGTGTATGTGCAGGTACCCACCATTCCATGACGATGAGCAGGCACTTCTTCCCCTGGTACAGGTTCTCGTAGACGTCCACGATGCGCACAATGTGGGAGCAGGGCGAGGCCCTCCAGTGCAGCTCCACCTCCCTCCGAGCCTTCGCACAGTCCTGCAGCATCTGTGAAAGATCAGACACTCAGGAAGACCTTCCAAAGGAGCTTCATTTCCTGCAGCATCTGTGTAAGAACAGACACTCAGGAAAACCTTCCAAAGGAGCTTTATTTCCTGCAGAATCTGTGAAAGATCAGACACTCAGCTTTATTTGCACTATAGCTACCAGCCACATGCTCAGTTGTTTGGCTACATGCGTTTATAAGGCGGGTAAAACTGTGTTAATATTAGGGCTTTGTTTGCAGTCAAACGCAGCGTTTGCGACAGTGATAACAGACCCTGTGTTTGCACAGGCAGGCTGGCGGGCACAGGCTGCCTCCCTGTGGAAGGCAAGGGAACTGAATTCTCTTGCTGCTCAAGAATATCTAATGAAACCCTGCCCCCTTCTGGTGAAAATGTCCCACTGCACTCAAAATGAAAAGCCTTGCCAGACAAAGGAAGAGAGAGTCCTCTCTTTCATACAGGTGGTACATTGTTCCCATGGTGACAAGCTGATTTGTCTCACTCCAGTGGGCCTATTCCATTTTGTTTTTTTTTTTGTTTGGCACCTAAAGTTTGTGTTTTACAGCAGCAAAGCAGCAGACAGCCACCTCTTACTACAACTGGCCGTGGTTCTCAACCAAAACCATTTAAAACTGAGCTGTATGTTATATCAGACTGAGCTGTATGTTATATCAGACTGAGATGTATGTTATATCAGACTGAGGTGTATGTTATATCACATTGAGCTGTATGTTATATCAGACTGAGCTATATGTTATATCACATTGAGCTGTATGTTATATCACATTGAGCTGTATGTTATATCAGACTGAGCTGTATGTTATATTGAAGGAGTTTTTATTTTCAAACAACATTTTATCTGATTTTCAATCAGGTTTTAGGGAAAAACACAGCACAACTACAGCGGCCTTAAAAGTAGTTAATGATATAATTGAATCTTTAGATAACAAGCATCACTGTGCAGCCCATTTCATTGACTTATTTAGAGCTTTTGATACTGTGGATCATGCAATATTGAAGCAAAGACTTATCAGTGTAGGACTGTCAGAGCAAACTGTCTGTTGGTTTGAAAATGATCTATCAGGCAGATCTCAGTGTGTGCAGGCTGAAGGTATCACTTCTAGCTTCCTTAGTGTATCCAAGGGTGTGCCCCAGGGATCGGTCCTGGGACCACTCCTATTCACTATATATATCAACAGGCTTGATTGAAATGTTTCAAATGCAAATTTCCACTTTTATGCCGATGATACTGTGATATACTGCTCTGCTTCTACACCAATCCAGGCTCTATGTCAGCTACAACTTGCTTTTAATACTGTACAACTCACCCTTTGTGATTTAAAACTTGTTTTGAATGCTGAAAAAGCCACTGAACCTTCCATCTATCACCACTTTTCAGGGCAATGAGATTGAGTCTGTATCTCTGTGCAAATATCTAGGAATCATAATTGATGACTCTCTCTCTTTTAAGCCTCACATTCAGCAACTGGTGAAAAAACTGAAGTTGAAATTGGGTTTTTATTTTAGAAACAAGTCTTGCTTTTCCTTCGAGGCTAAAAGGAGACTTGTTGCTGCCAACAACCCCATTCAGGCCTGAATCCTAACAGAGACCGGCACGCCCCCTCTCTCTGAGAGCTGATTGTGAAGAGCCTGCTCCCCAACACGGCCAGACTGTGCCCCCCAACACGGCCAGACTGTGCCCCCCAACACGGTCAGACTGTGGCCCCCAACATGGCCAGACTGTGCCCCCCAACACGGCCAGACTGTGCTCCCCAACACGGCCAGACTGTGTGCCCCAACACAGCCAGACTGTGCAGCCCAACACGGCCAGACTGTGCCCCCCAACACGGCCAGACTGTGCCCCCCAACACGGTCAGACTGTGCGGCCCAACACGGCCAGACTGTGCCCCCCAACACGGTCAGACTGTGCGGCCCAACACGGCCAGACTGTGCTCCCCAACACGGTCAGACTGTGCGGCCCAACACGGCCAGACTGTGCCCCCCAACACAGCCAGACTGTGCTCCCCAACAAAGCCAGACTGTGCTCCGCAACACAGCGAGACTGTGCGCCCCAACACGGCCAGACTGTGTGCCCCAACACAGCCAGACTGTGCCCCCAACACAGCCAGTCTGTGCTCTTCCAACACAATCAGACTATGACACACTCCTCTCAGTGCTCTCAACCGCCTCAGTTCCCCTGTCCTTCCAGCAGAGGTCGCTGTGTGCTTAGATACAGCAGGAGGGGGGGGGGGGTATGGGGGGGTGAGAAAGAGCAGGAGAGAGAGTCCCACCAGCCCTGTGACTGACACCTGCGGCTGTACTTTCCCTCCAAACCACCGGCTTTTAAAACGGAACTGAAGACCTTTCAGCATGGCTTTTACATTCATCCATACTGGTCCTCATTTAATGCTTCAATATCTTATTTTATTTATTTAAATTAAATTTCACTGGTTTCTTTATTGTCTCTTTTACTTTTTGTAGTATTTCTTCTTACTAGTTTTAATGCCATATATGCTGTTAATGTATCGGTTCTTCCGATTGGTCGGTAAGCCCTTTGTGTTGCAGTAAGAGGTAGGGAATGAGCTGGATAAATGAAGGATGACTGATTGACAGATTGACTGGGTGGGACGGGCCGGTCACTGTGGGCAGGGGTGGGGATGAAACAGGCCCCCTCTGGGTTTTTCCACTGCTGTCTGTGGTTCTGCAGCAGAAACCGGCACAGGAACCTGCAGCCCACCGCCCACCGCACACCGCACACCACCTGGCCCGGGGGCGTGGCTTAGGGGCAGAGCTGTTAGCCACTGGCCAACCTCCCCCCCAAAGGACAGTCTTCCACAGCATCCCAGTAATGTGAGCACAAGGACAGCACTTACTACCAAACCCAGAACCAAACTCATTGCCAAACCCAGAACCAAAACCAGAACTAAACTCTGCCAAACCCAGAACCAAACTCACTACCAAACCCAGAACCAAACTCACTGCCAAACCCAGAACCAAACCCAGAACCAAACTCACTACCAAACCCAGAACCAAACTCACTGCCAAACTCAGAACCAAACCCAGAACCAAACCCAGAACTAAACTCACTGCCAAACCCAGAACCAAACTCACTACCAAACCCAGAACCAAACTCACTGCCAAACCCAGAACCAAACTCACTACCAAACCCAGAATCAAACTCACTGCCAAACCCAGAACAAAATCCACTGCCAAACCCAGAACCAAAACCAGAACTAAACTCTGCCAAACCCAGAACCAAACTCACTACCAAACCCAGAACCAAACTCACTGCCAAACCCAGAACCAAACCCAGAACCAAACTCACTACCAAACCCAGAACCAAACTCACTGCCAAACTCAGAACCAAACCCAGAAGCAAACCCAGAACTAAACTCACTGCCAAACCCAGAACCAAACTCACTACCAAACCCAGAATCAAACTCACTACCAAACCCAGAACCAAACTCACTGCCAAACCTAGAACCAAACCTAGAACCAAACTCACTGCCAAACCCAGAACCAAACTCACTACCAAACCCAGAACCAAACTCACTGCCAAACTCAAAACTAAACTCACTGCCAAACCCAGAACCAAAACCAGAACTAAACTCTGCCAAACCCAGAACCAAACTCACTACCAAACCCAGAACCAAACTCACTACCAAACCCAGAACCAAACTCACTGCCAAACCCAGAACAAAACCCACTGCCAAACCCAGAACCAAACTCACTGCCAAACCCAGAACCAAACTCACTGCCAAACCCAGAACCAAACTCACTGCCAAACCCAGAACCAAATCTAGAACCAAACTCACTACCAAACCCAGAACCAAACTCACTGCCAAACCCAGAACCAAACCTAGAACCAGACTCACTGCCAAACCCAGAACCAAACTCACTACCAAACCCAGAACCAAACTCACTGCCAAACTCAGAACTAAACTCACTGCCAAACCCAGAACCAAAACCAGAACTAAACTCTGCCAAACCCAGAACCAAACTCACTACCAAACCCAGAACCAAACTCACTGCCAAACCCAGAACCAAACTCACTACCAAACCCAGAACCAAACTCACTGCCAAACCCAGAACCAAACCCAGAACCAGAACCAAACCCAGAACCAAACTCACTACCAAACCCAGAACCAAACTCACTGCCAAACCCACTATCAAACCCAGAACAAAACTCACTGCCAAACTCAGAACCAAACCCAGAAAGAGGCGGGAGTGGGAGCTGTGTGACAGGAAGGAGTGGGGTGACAGGTGGGAGGGTGTGACGGGGGGCAGGAGGGTGTGACGGGGGGAGGGAGCAGACCCTACCCACGCCTCTCTGAATGGCATGGACTGGGACAGGAGCCAGGGCTGAGCCTGTCACAACACAGATCTGCATGAGGAGCTCTCAGAAACAGCTTCAGAGGCTGCTCACACAGACCGGCTCTAGCACACGTCAGCCCAAACCCGTTCAGAGAGAAACAACCGAAGACTGCAGCCGCATTGCACAAGCAGAGGCACTTCTGACTGTCAGATGCTGACACTGTACTAGCAACAAAGCTCCCACAAGCCCTTAAGCCAGGCCACACCCATCTCAGCGCTCAACGTTAGCCTAGCTTCCGTTACACGCCCCTGACACTGCCATTCACAAAGTTTGAGTTGTTCCATGCATTTATTTCTTCACCACGGAAATCCCGGGGGGGGGGGGGGGGGGGGGGGGGGGGGGCAAATGAGCAGCGATCAGAGCAGGAGAAAGAGGAAGTGCTCCGGTCCTCCACCGCTCAGGCAGAAATGAGAGGACACACTTCCTCCTTTCCTCCAACAAGGTCAGCATCCACACAATCACAGAGCATGAAAGACACAACAGCTCCATCCCAATTGGTTGATTAAGTCACGTGATTTCCTGCTGTGGCTGGGAAAGATGTGCTCATTGTAACCGCTGCGTCTGAGAAACGGGCTATACAGTGACTGAGCCAATGGAGGGCCACCCCTCACAGAACACAGTCAAACACAGGCTCAACCAATGAATGGCCACCCCTCACAGAACACAGTCAAACACAGGCTCAGCCAATGAATGGCCACCCCTCACAGAACACAGTCAAACACAGGCTCAGCCATTACATTACATTACAGGCATTTAACATACGCTCTTATCTAGAGCGACTTACATTGTATCCAATTATACAGCTGGATATATACTGAAGCAATGCAGGTAAGGGTACAACAGCAGTGTCCTACCAGGGAATCAACCCTGCGACCTTTAGGTTACAAGACCAACGCCTTAGCCATTACACTACACTGCCGCCTATGAATGGCCACCCCTCACAGAACACAGTCAAACACGGGCTCAGCCAATGAATGGTCATTCATCACAGAACAAACACAAGTTCAGCCAATGAATGGCCGCTCTACACGGAAGACAGTAAAAGGACTAAGTGAGGACTAAAAGGGAACATAGGGTACACTCTGAGGACTAAAAGGGAACATAGGGTACACTCTGAGGACTAAAAGGGAACACAGGGTACACTCTGAGGACTAAAAGGGAACATAGGGTACACTCTGAGGACTAAAAGGGAACACAGGGTACACTCTGAGGACTAAAAGGGAACACAAGGTACAATGAGGACTAAAAGGGAACACAGAGTACACTCTGAGGACTAAAACGGAACACAGGGTACACTCTGAGGGCTGAAAGTGAACACAGGCTACACTCTGAGGACTAAAAGGGAACACAGGGTACACTGAGGCCTAAAAGTAAACACAGGGTACACTCTAAGAACTAAAAGGGAACACAGGGTACACTCTGAGGACTAAAAGGGAACATAGGGTACACTCTGAGGACTAAAAGGGAACATAGGGTACACTCTGAGGACTAAAAGGGAACACAGGGTACACTCTGAGGACTAAAAGGGAACACAGGGTACACTCTGAGGACTAAAAGTGAACACAGGGTACACTCTAAGAACTAAAAGGGAACACAGGGTACACTGAGGACTAAAAGTGAACACAGGGTACACTCTGAGAACTAAAAGTGAACACAGGCTACACTCTGAGGACTAAAAGGGAACACAGGGTACACTGAGGACTAAAAGTGAACACAGGGTACACTCTGAGAACTAATAGGGAACACAGGGTACACTCTGAGGACTGAAAGTGAACACAGGCTACACTCTGGGGCGACATAGCTCAGGAGGTAAGACCGATTGTCTGGCAGTCGGAGGGTTGCCGGTTCAAACCCCGCCCTGGGTGTGTCGAAGTGTCCTTGAGCAAGACACCTAACCCCTAACCCCTAACTGCTCTGGCGAATGAGAGGCATCAATTGTAAAGCGCTTTGGAAAAAAGCGCTATATAAATGCAGTCCATTTACCATTTACTCTGAGGACTAAAACGGAACACAGGGTACACTCTGAGGACTGAAAGGGAACACAGGGTACACTCTGAGGACTAAAAGGAAACAAAGGGTACACTCTGAGGATGCTTATATTTGCTGTTGAACCCTAACATCTCATCCTGCTGCACATTTAAATTGTGTGGTGTTCTCATGTGGAACGGCATGCATTTTTATTGACAGAGTTAGGGTGTCATACGATGGCTTGATAACGAATGCCATTTGAATTGGGGGGAAAAAAGACATTTGAGCTGACAAATGACCATTCGAGTGTGAAACAGAGAAACGCAGCATGTCTTTACTGCTGCTGTCTTCCTTTCCTCGTGCATGTTAGCGCCTCCTCTGCTAAAACCTGAGCCGCTGGGTCCTACAGGCAGCTGCTATGCTGTTACTTGACTGACACTGACACTTGACGGACACTTTAGTTTCATCCCTGGGTCCTTGGTGTGATCGGAACGCGTCTTTTCCTTCGCTGGGATTATAATAGAGGCTCGGGCCTCCTGGTGTTTTTGACAAATACCCTCCAGCCCTGACATTGGCATAAAATGCTTAACCAGTTGAGTGAGTGAGTTTTACCCTTTTCTTTTTCCATGCTAGCATTTTGGGCGGATAAATATACTGATCTTGTGTCTCTCTAAAAGGACCAAGAAAGTACTTTTCAGCTAACAATAGCATTTTACTCTAAATTATCCATCTGGATCAAAGGTTGAGGAAAGTGGGACGCAAGTACACATGCAGGCAAAAAGATTAATAACACCCGATCAGGATCAAAATTCGTTTTAGTCACATTTCTCAATTGTGTGCCTTCATTTTATTTAAACAAAATGTAGCCTACTGTATGTAGATCTTAAAAACCACCTTGAATGTTCATTTTAAAGTTTTTGTTTTTTCCTTCCCCAACTTGACTGCATTCATGTTTATGTTCAAATAAAATGTATCTATGCCAGTTACGCGTCTCTTGCCTTATGCAGACATAATGCACCATTAACACAGCCCAAGAATTGCTCAAATTCTGGTAATTCTAAAACTGTAATATGTAGCCTATTTGAATATATTTTTTTAGAAGGAATATTGTTTTTGGCCAATGCTGACAGCCCTATCACACAGACAAGTCCATGACAGCACAACTCAAACCAACTCGAGACAACAGACAGCCTGCTTCACAATCACACTGCAGAGAAGAGCTAAGACCAAGCAGAAGAGGACCAGGCACCATCACTCACAAAGTGCTCTACAATCATCAGTAAAACAACACACACACTCCAAACAGACTGAACACAAACACTCCATACACACAAAACACACACACTCCATACACACAAAAATATACACAGTCCATACAGACAAAACCACACACTGTCCATACAGACAAAACACACACACTCCATACACACAAAAACATACACAGTCCATACAGACAAAACACACACACTCCGTACAGACAAAACACACACACTCCATACACACAAAAACATACACAGTCCATACAGACAAAACCACACACAGTCCATACAGACAAAACCACACACACTCCATACAGACAAAACACACACACAGTGTGCACAGGTGAAACAGACATGGTCCATATACAGGTGAAACAGACACAGTTTGGCCTTTCCATCAGTGCATGTAAACCACTTTTCATCCCAAAAGAACCCCCGTTCAAGTGACTCAATGAAGAAGAACCCAGCAGAGCCTGTACAAAACCACATGTTAGCACTACGGCCGCTAGCTTTAAAACTACAGAGCAAAGGAGACAGAAGCAGTTCACATTATGGCCTTTAGCAGATGCTCTGATGCACAGTGACGGACACAGCTTATATTCTGTAATATACAATCCACTTACATTACATTACATTACATTACAGGCATTTGGCAGACGCTCTTATCCAGAGCGACGTACAACAAAGTGTATAACCATAACCAGGAACAAGTATGACGAAACCCCTAGAGAGAAGTACCGGTCCAAGTACAGGGAACAACCGCATAGTTCAACTTGGACCCTGATGGTTAACTGATTAACACTAACAACGAGAACGGCAACAACGCAATCTATGGAAAAATAAAAATAAATAAAAATACAAGTAGTCGTTAAGCCTGGCGCATCAACTAAGTCACCGGCACACTTACACAGCTTATATTTTGTAACATACAATCCACCTACACAGCTTATATTATGTTATATAGCCTAAGTTCCTTACTCAGAGCTGCAGCAACAGCACCCCAGTTGGGAATTGAACTCAAAACCATGCAAGCCCAAGTCCATAGCCACTAAACTACACTGCGGTCCCCAGCACCACCCGGTGGGCTGGACTGGAGCAGTTCAACCCAGGTACCGGTGGGACAGGAACACAGAACCACACGGTACCTGGCTCACTGTGCGGGCTGTATGCAGGTGTACCTGGCTCACTCTGCAGGCTGTATGCAGGTGTACCTGGCTCACTGTGCGGGCTGTATGCAGGTGTACCTGGCTCACTGTGCAGGCTGTATGCAGGTGTACCTGGCTAACTGTGCGGGGTGTATGCAGGTGTACATGGCTCTGCTGGAGCTGCTGTTAAAGGATTAACATGGTGGTTGAATGTGACACTTGTCAGTTGTCTTTAGGCAACAGCAAAAAAATGTGCATAATTTTTTTATTATTCAGTCATTTAAATGTATTTTAAAACGTATTTTTCTAAGCCTAAATTTCCCAGTATAAAAGTTCACCCGAACTCTCTGGGCGTGGTAATGAAAACTGTCAGTTAGCTATGATTGACAGACCGTGCCCCGTTACCATAGCTACCTCCATGATACGCACTCATCTTGGGAGACTGAATTTTCACAAGCTAGCTAACTATCAAGTATCGATAGCTAAGGACGTTGACTTATATCCAATAATAATTTTTGCTAGCTAGCTAGCCAAATTAAGATAAAACCACAACTGTAACATCCTTATGAAAGCAAACTAGCTAGCTAACGTTATCGATAACATTACATTATGGAAGAAAACTACATAGCTAGCTAATGTTAGCTAGCTAGCTATAAATGAATATGACCAACCAGAGATAGTCTAATAGTCCTTAAAGGCACTCTAATAATTGAACCTAACGTTAGTCAAATATTTGCATTGTCTTGCCTGTAAGCCAGTGGTGCAAACTATAGGTCACAAGTTATCCATGGGTCCCCAAATATGATTTAGAATGAGCGATCATAGCAATCCGACTGACAGTAGGGAGGGCAAAACGGAGCTTTAGAATGTCACCAGCAGTGTATGCGCGTGAGCTCAACAATACATTTCTCACAGAAAAGGTAGTCTGTCACCATTTTTAAGTTCATTACAGTGGTGACAGAAGTGACAAGAATTAAGTGGTACTGTGCTGTTAGCCTTTACTGATCACCGTACAAGGTTAATGTGAAGTAGCTAGCACAATCGGACAGCACTAACCCATAAAAATGTACTTTGAACGGTACTTGCTCAATCGAACGGTAAATCTGAAAAACATTCGATTAGCTATAGCCAGCGGCACAGAAATTTTCTTTCACACCCTCAATAAACGCCAAAAGTCCCATTAGAAGATTGAATTAAGCCTTTTAAATTTATATAGCCTATTTTCTGAAACGTTATTGATTCTGCTTGGCCACACTGAGTGAAACTAGGCGATCTGAGCATATAGTTTCTATGTAAATTACGTCAGAATGATTCAGCCTTGTTGTTTGCTACCTAAATTTCAGCAAACTTGTAGTAGGACAGTGTGTCCAGTCAGATTTCTTTACGGAGCGTGGGAAGGGGAGTGGTTACTGTATTTGTGACGCACTAAGTTGATAACATTCTCAACAGGTTGAAAATAGGACGATAAATTTAAAACGCATATTTCTCCAAAAATAAAGGACGAACATATTTAATACTTTACTCATTGTGTTTCATCAATGCCTCTTGTGCAAATAGCACATAAACCCGAGAAAATGTGAAAACCACCATGATACTCCTGACTCATGACAGGTGGTGGAATGTGTTTATACAGGCATCAGCTGCCTCTCTCCGTACCACTCTATTCAAGTCTGACAATGTTGTGATAAGCATCAATGTGCAAACAGCGCTAGCTACTGAGTCGTGACCATAACCTTACTATATCTTTCCACTTCATTGAAGATTGGGTCATGAGTTCCCCTGCATCAAACGGGAAAGTAAAAATGAGTCGGCAATCGGCACTTTTCAGACAGCAAGTCCAGGGTCAGAGATGAGTGTGGGTCACATGCCTAGCTGAAAGATCATTGGCTTTCCCCACGGTGATGGATGACACAGGGATTTTACACGTGTGCAGCTTCATTTTCATAGCCCAGCCAAACAGGAAATGGTTAGAGGAAGCAACACAGTTTCTTGAGAATGAGATCAACTTTTAAAAATAGAATTTTATCACCGACACCTCTGGTTTTGAGAAAAATATTATTACACAAAAAAACATATTTTATTTTTTACAAGAATTTGGGGAAAGTAAAGTTTTCATACATGTTAAAGTTCATCCAATCTTATGGGTGTTTCATAACTTTTTTCATTATATAAATTAAATAATAATTTTAAAACGGGGTCTGTGTTTACTCAGGTTCTAATATTACATTTTGTCTAAAGATCAGAAACCATTTGGTGTGACAAATGCAATAATAGAGAAAATCAGGAAGGGGGCAAATACTTTTTCACAACAATGTAGGAAGAAAAAACAAAGGAAACTTAACTTGAGACATAAGATCAAGTCAAATCGATGCTGACAAGTGTGCCTAATGGGACAACAGACTGCTGCCAAGAGGAGCCCAGACTGAGAGAATGCTGGGAAACAGAGTCAATGAAACAGAGAGAATCATTCAGCTCAATCTCACCAGCCATAGCTTTACAACCGTGAGAAACCAAGGAAGTCACAGGATGTTACAGGACATTACAGGATGTTACAGGATGTAACAGGATGTCACAGGACATTGCAGGATGTCACAGGATGTCACAGGACGTTACAGGATGTTACAGGACGTCACAGGAAGTTACAGGCCATTACAGGATGTCACAGGACGTTGCAGGATGTCACAGGATGTCACAGGACATCACAGGACGTCACAGGACGTTACAGGACATTACAGGATGTCACAGGACGTTGCAGGATGTCACAGGATGCCACAGGACGTTACAGGATGTCACAGGATGTCACAGGACGTTACAGGATGTCACAGGACGTTACAGGACATCACAGGATGTCACAGGACGTTACAGGACGTCACAGGACATTACAGCGTGTTACAGGACGCTGCAGGATGTCACAAGACATTACAGGATGTCACAGGATGTCACAGGACTTTGCAGGATGTCACAGGACGTTACAGGATGTCACAGGACGTTACAGGACGTTACAGGACGTTACAGGATGTCACAGGACATTACAGGACGTTACAGGACGTTGCAGGATGTCACAGGATGTCACAGGACATTACAGGACATTACAGGATGTCACAGGACGTTGCAGGATGTCACAGGATGCCACAGGACGTTACAGGATGTTACAGGATGTCACAGGACGTTACAGGACGTCGCAGGATGTCACAGGACGTTACAGGACGTCACAGGACGTTGCAGGATGTCACAGGATGTCACAGGACGTTACAGGACGTTACAGGATGTCACAGGACATTACAGCGCGTTACAGTATGTCACAGGACGTCACAGGACGTTACAGGATGTAACAGGACGTCACAGGACGTCACAGGACGTCACAGGATGTAACAGGACGTCACAGGACGTTACAGGATGTCACAGGACATTACAGGATGTCACAGGACATTACAGGATGTCACAGGACGTTGCAGGATGTCACAGGATGTCACAGGATGTTACAGGATTTCACAGGACGTTACAGGACGTCACAGGACGTCACAGGACATTACAGGACGTATGCTTTCTGTGTGACGTCAGCTCCCTGAGGTACTGACGGACCTCTGACGCTCAGCGTTAATGACAGGGTGAGTCAGGGAGTATAGTAATGTGGCTGAGCTGGGCATCAGTGACAGCTCAGCAAATCAGCTTTAAAAGGCCACCCGTCATTCCAAGATGAAGGTCTATCCAGCGGCGTAAGCAAAGGCTTCCCCTGGCTTTGCAGGAGAGCGGCGGTCTCTGCTGCAGTCAGCACACCCCAGAATGCAGGCCTGTAGCCGAGCCCCACGTTCCTCTCATCTCAGGCTCATTTGGAAGGGAGCGTCAGCTTCATTCCCTGAGCTAACAGGATGAACTCCAGCCCTGGCCAGCTGGTGATGTCACCGCTGACTGTTTGACAGACAGCATGGAACCGCCCCCTCTTTCTGAAGGACACAGAGACTAACGAAGAGCCCCCCCAGGCAGGAACATCCACAGCTGAAGTGCCCCTAAAGCCTTACATTTCAACCCTCCCAAGCCTAAAATACACACCACCGTGCACACACACACACACGTACACACACACACACGCACGTATGCACCCACGCACCCATGCACACATACACACACTTCCACACACACACATGCCACTGCACCACCCAAACCTGCCCCTGCACTCATATCAAACATCGGGGGTGCAGCACTGTCCCCTCAACCCGTCCCATTTCCTGCCAGTGTCCGCTTCAAAATATCCATCTCAGGGGACAGACTTCTGCACAGACAAAACTCCCCAAGTCTCCAAAATACACCAACAGTCCCAGAAATCAAATAAGCCGTAAATAAAGGAGTCAGTTTGTCAGCAGACCAGCGGCGTCTCTGCCAATTCTGCCTGGAATCCCATAGACAGAGTGAACTGCCCCACCCCACAGCGCTGACTCCCATAGACAGAGTGAACTGCCCCACCCCACAGCGCTGAATCCCACAGACAGAGTGAACTGCCCCCCCACAGCGCTGACTCCCATAGACAGAGTGAACTGCCCCCTCCCCACAGCGCTGACTCCCATAGACAGTGAACTGCCCCCCCCCACAGCGCTGACTCCCATAGACAGAGTGAACTGCCCACACAGCGCTGAATCCCATAGACAGAGTGAACTGCCCCCTCCCCACAGCGCTGACTCCCATAGACAGTGAACTGCCCCCCCCACAGCGCTGACTCCCATAGACAGAGTGAACTGCCCCCCCCCCACAGCGCTGAATCCCACAGACAGAGTGAACTGCCCCCCCCACACAGCGCTGACTGTATCCCTGAACACTGCTGTATCCCTACTGACTGTATCCCTGAACACTGCTGCATCCCTACTGACTGTACCCCTGAACACTGCTGCATCCCTACTGACTGTATCCCTGAACACTGCTGTATCCCTACTGACTGTATCCCTGAACACTGCTGCATCCCTACTGACTGAGCCCCCCCCCAGTGGGCACTGGCATGGGTTGAGTCCACGGTGCTCACTCAACTGGCTCTTCTGCTAAGTGAGCTACCCAGCAGCCCAAAGGTGCATCGTGCTGACATCAGAGAGGGGGTCATGTGACCATGCTCCAGGCCATTTACAGGCACAGACCAGCTGCCTCCTGAGCTGTTTCTGCGGTCACCCTTCAGAACCGGGGCTGGATGGCCTTCTCGGTGCAGAGCCCAACCAGATCAACACACCCGTCAGATACAGCATCTGCACGAGCAAAGCCGTTCTGCTGCAGCGCTGGCTGCAATGCCAGCGTCTCTGTGGAAACAGCTGTCACCATGGGGGGGGCATCGCTCTACAGGCAGAGCACAAAATCCAGGAAACGCCACAGGCGGATCTGAGGTAACGACATCAGTCTTCCAAATGAGCCTGACTCAGAGCCTCCTGCTGCAGGGCTGATCAAAGTACAGGGCCAAACGAGAACACTATGGGGACAGGGCTGTGGGGTCTCCACTCATAATACAATCACGGGGAACAGGAAATGACATCACAAGTGTTCTTTGCCTTGTTAACAACTTGAATACTCAGACGGTTCAATGTCAGGGGGCCACAGCATGGGAAAGCTTTCATTATCATTCACCAATATATGTACCACATTTCAAGCGTAGAGTTATAGGTGTGTGTCTGAGTACTCAGTGTAAAACTCTCTTACCCGTCCCATCTGAGTGCTCAGTGTAAAGCGCTCAGTCACCCGTCCCATTTGAGCGCTGTGTGAAATTAGACTAGAGCTGACCACACTGCTTTACGTCTTTCAGACGCATTCCTTCAGTGTCTGTGCTCAGCCTGCAGGTCGTGTGAGGTAATGGGGAGATGCTCAGCCTGCAGGTCGTGTGAGGTAATGGGAAGATGCCCAGCCTCCAGGTCGTGTGAGGTAATGGGGAGATGTTCAGCCTGCAGGTAGTGTGAGGTAATGGGGAGATGCTCAGACTGCAGGTTGTGTGAGGTAATGGGAGATGCTCAGCCTGCAGCTCGTGTGAGGTAATGGGAGATGCTCAGCCTGCAGCTCGTGTGAGGTAATGGGGAGATGCTCAGCCTGCAGGTCGTGTGAGGTAATGGGAAGATGCTCAGACTGCAGGTCATGTGAGGTAATGGGGAGATGCTCAGCCTGCAGGTCGTGTGAGGTAATGGGGAGATGCTCAGCCTGCAGGTCGTGTGAGGTAATGGGGAGATTCTGGCTCTAATCTCCTTCATCACAACATGACGGGGCCATGAACAGAGAGGGCTCCTACATCCATTACACAATGCTCAGCTCTACTTCCCAATCACACGGACAATAAAGTTATTACAATGTTAAATATTAAACGCAAAACATGCTGTGGTGATCTGTACCACTGAAACAAAATCAAAACCTACAGTCACACCAGCACCCCCTCAGCCTCCAAAGCTAGGGCAACAATAGCCCCGCTCTGCTCCAAAGCTAGGGCAACACTAGCCCCGCTCTGCTCCAAAGCTAGGGCAACACTAGCCCCGGTCAGCTCCAAAGCTAGAGCAACACTAGCCCCGCTCAGCTCCAAAGCTAGAGCAACACTAGCCCCGCTCAGCTCCAAAGCTAGGGCAACACTAGCCCCGCTCAGCTCCAAAGCTAGGGCAACACTAGCCCCGCTCAGCTCCAAAGCTAGAGCAACACTAGCCCCGCTCAGCTCCAAAGCTAGAGCAACACTAGCCCCGCTCAGCTCCAAAGCTAGGGCAACACTAGCCCCGCTCAGCTCCAAGCCAGAGGAAGGGTTTCACCCTTGCCAATGTGACAGAGGAGACTGTGTAATCAGCCTTCCAGAAGAACCTGTTCTCCTGATCCTACCAAACAACATGAACCTGCAGCACTTTAGCACAGAAAAACCTGTTCTCTCACTGCAACCAGACATGAACCAACACTTTGTTTCTTAAAGACATTTAGCAGATGCGATTACCCTGAGGGACTTACACAGCTTACAATCTTTGATATACAATGCACTTACACAGATGGGTATTTACTGAAGAGCTCAGGTTAGGTACCTGACTCAAGATCACAATGGAGGCAGCCACACTCTGAACTGAACAGACAACCTTCCAGTCGCAGGCCCAGTTCCCCAAATATTACCCTGAACTTTCCCATGCAGAATACAGCAAAACACCTGAACAGTAAGAACAGTCATAAACAGGACATTCTACTGCAACCAACTTGGAAGCTAATCCACATCAGGCTTGAATCATAACGGCACAGTAATAATATGAGTGAACCTAAAATACAGTAAGAATTTTGCAACCGTTTTATCAAACAGTAAATCAAACCTATGACCCAACTTTTTCCAAATACTCTCGAAACAGCCCATCATCTGATTAAACAGTATTACCCTGTTTCACAGGCACTCTCTCTGACTCCAGGCACTGGATGCTCTGAGGAAACTCCAGCACCTCTGTCACTGTGCTGATTTCATTAGTGGGGTCCTTCCAAATGACAATAACTTCTGAAACCAGATAAAACCTAATTCAATCAAATGGAAGGACCAGAGAGGGTTCACATGAGGCTATTCAGATAAGCTAAGAAGATTAATGAAAGGAATGAGCCACAAACTCCCTCCTCAACCACCTGAACTGAACACTCATTAATCTGGGGTTCTGAGAGACAGAGACTGCAGTCATTAATCTGGGGTTCTAAGAGACAGAACACCGCACTTATTAATGAGCTCAGTGTGAGGAGCAGAATCTCTGGCTCTGTGAGCTCAGTGTGAGGAGCAGAATCTCTGGCTCTGTGAGCTCAGTGTGAGGAGCAGAATCTCTGGCTCTGTGAGGTAAGTGTGAGGAGCAGAATCTCTGGCTCTGTGAGCTCAGTGTGAGGAGCAGAATCTCTGGCTCTGTGAGCTCAGTGTGAGGAGCAGAATCTCTGGTTCTGTGAGCTCAGTGTGAGGAGCAGAATCTCTGGTTCTGTGAGCTCAGTGTGAGGAGCAGAATCTCTGGCTCTGTGAGCTCAGTGTGAGGAGCAGAATCTCTGGTTCTGTGAGCTAAGTGTGTGTGAACTGCAGTCCCTTTCCACACATTAACTGTGCTAGTGTACATGCCATCAGATAAAATAGCAGTTCCTACACGGGTTCCCAATCCACTATACAGTCACAAATCTAGAGCCTTCAACAGATGTGGTGACATTTCACAGGAACAATAAAATCAGCATCACTAAAGCATGCACAGATTCTCTGAAAGCGGACGAGTGCGCAGCGTGGAACTGCCCAACACCCGTACGAAAACTGGCTCTGCTTTACCACGCAGACCGTGTGGATGCAGAAGTTCTGACCAGGAACTTCAATGCACTAGTAGTGGAATGAATATTTTTAAAAATAATAACTTCAACTGAAACGTCTCCTTCATCTTCAGCCAATCTACTCCGTGTCCCGACTAACACTCATGATACACTACTTATTTATTTATTAGTTAAATAAGATAAATTAATTTTCTTTGTCATGACACTGACACTTTCGTGGCTGTTTCCTTACGCTAATCACATGGACAGGATTGCGCGTAAAATTTACATTCAGCATTCATCATCTCATACACCTGGGATATGCGAAGAAATGAAGGTCTGCACATGTGTCATGAATCCCATATTGGTTTTTCATAGGAACATTTTTACGAACAAAAGTAAGAATAATTTAAGAAAAGTTTTGAAGCCCATCGTGCTTATCCGTTTTATCTTTAAACGTGGTGTTTACGCGGACCAATGCACGGTCTTCATTGATTAGATACCAGTAGGGCTCTAAACATTCAAAACAATCAGTTAATTAGTAACATTGGATCACTGCTACCGACGCGCCCGAGTGGGGGTTTTGCTAAGCGACAATATGTCCAAACAAGGGGGGACCGCTATGATCACTCACGGCCCCATGATTCATTCCAACCTTACCAAAATTGCAAAATCCTTCGTCTACGTCAGCTGATGTTGCTCACTCGCTAGTATTGGCAGCAGGATCTGTTGTTGTACGGTATCAGAGTATTGTACGGACACGGACTGATAAAACTTTTGAAGTAACCAAATCTGAGAAAGCTTTCATTTTTCATTTGTTCTTTGGTCGATAAGAAATGTTTACTGCTAAAAGTTAGTGTTGTGGCCATGCCACTAGTATCACACAAAGCCAACTAATCATCCGCCCGGTAAGCATATTTCAAAAGGGAACTAGCGATCGGAACGGCATCATGGCTTACCTTTAAAGCGTACTTTTCCCCGTCTTTCTTCTGAAAGATTTCTAAAACCTTTCCATTAATTCCTAGCCCAAGGACCTGACGCGTGACCTTGTAATCGTCCGTTATCGCATTTTTCTTAATTTGCAGTGTGGGCTTTGGGTGAGACTGGAGAAGCAGCGCCGGGTTCTGAGCGTTGGACAGCATCGCGAATGCCAGTTTCCCTCCTCCAAAGGTCCGCCCGCTCCGGCCGAGATCAACCCTTTTAGTTCGTAGTTGTTAAGGCAGATAGAGTTAATAACGTTAGCCGTAACTAGTAGCTAACTGACACGTCGGATTAAGTTGCGTATCCTGATTGAGCTGCTTGGTATTGTAGCCAGCGCAAAAAACCGGAACAACCAAATCTGTGATTATTTTTTAATGATAGCTAGTTAACTACCGCAGTCATATCCATTCCGAGGGCTGGACTGCTTCTTCTTGCCTATTTTAGTGCGGGGGAAACCTGTTGGTTTCGTTCTCATTAAACGGCTGGGCTCCAGGTCCCACTCAATGCGTAACTTACACTAAAAACAAACCGCAGACTTTTGAAAATAAGAAAGAAAGAAAACGGACATGTCGCGAGCGTTGTCTCGAGCGCAACGACTCCACTTTCAGGCCAGTCCCCGTGCAGTTTTTCGCCCTGACGCCACATCCGGCCGGAGTGCCGGTTCTTCTTCTTAAAGGGACCGTGTCACAAGAAACGTATCGAGCACTTTCTCCAATAAGGAAAATGACAAATGAGTTATTTCTCTTTATTTCAATTGATAGATTACTGTGAAAGTATCTCTTTGTTCTCTAATACTACCTGCAAATAATAATGCTACTAGTTAAAACATTTTTAAAACATTATCATGTTGTCAAAATATATCAAAGTGGTCTTACAGATGTGATAAAGGACATTTGGTTGAAGAAGTTAGGCCAGGGCTAAGATGATGTTTGCGCCAAGTCGCTCATCTGAGATGGATGAGATGCTGTTAGCTGAGTATGGTGTTGTGAGAAGGTAGAGATGAGACAGAAGTTGTGATGTCAAAAAAAGGTGAACTCCAAGCTCAAAAATCTGTTGTTATTTCAAATTCTTGGATGATTTAGTGGATTTGGTTATCGCCCCTGATTTATAATACTACTACTACTACTAATAATAATAATAACTGAAGTTTATTGATTTTGACTTTCCCACTTGCTGTTTGAATTGAATGTCTTTAAAATTATCTGGAATGGCCGGACAGTGACTGGCTGTTGGTTTGAACTCAAGTATCAATGAATAACCCTTTGCATTAACTGAATTATGTGCAGTACGCAATGTTTCCAGTAGATGGCATGCCACACAAAGAAATTATTACATAGGGGTCACTATTTCATGACCGCGCCGGAAAGATCGATATCCTGCGAATCCATGGAGAGCCACGTGCTGCAGTGGATTCGTTTTAATGTGCAGTTGAAATGCAGTGCACCCTGGACACCACTGCAGGGCACTCACCGTTCATTCATGCACTCATTCTTAGGGGCAGTATAACACCTTCCTGTTTCTTGCTGGAGAACTGGCCTTTTTGGACCACACCTAAATGTTTATATTTAACAACAACACAAAGAACCCCACCCTCCCTTCTTCTCCCATATTGGAGGCAGCGCCTTAATGGTGGCACTTACATGACTGAAACTTTTTTATCGCTATCACTTGTCCAGTTTGCTTTTCAAATGCACCTTCGTAAGTTGCTTTGGCTAAAATCCTGCTAAATTACTAAATTGTAAATAGTATCATTTAGATATATTTATTTTGTATTCAGACTTTGTTATTTCTTTGGGGGAAAATGTATAGTGGAAACTAATAATCTTGTTGTTTTGATGTTTGCTTTTCTGTTTATTTAACCACTATCAGCTGAAAAGCCAGTTCTCATTCATAAATATGACCTGGAGAATCACACTCAGCAGGAAATGCAGGCGATTGAGCAGCCAATCAGATGTAGGGGTGATTAGATGGCTGGATGTAGGGAGCCTGTTTTGTGAGAATTTGACCAGGACACAGATTAACACCTGGACTATTCTGAAGTGCTATGAGATCTTTACTTACCACAGTGAGACAATGTGAGACACACTAATTCCAAATTTCAGGACATCTTAAACCTCAATTATTAGATGAATCCACTAACTGCCACTAGAGAGCTTTATTTGACTTCCTGTCTGTTAAGCGGTTATACGGGTATCCCTGTCATAATAACTGCCATAAAACACAGAAATCCTGTCCTCCTTAATTTAAAAAAGAAAAAGAAAAAATTGTTCTCAAATCAAGACACTTTCACTCTCCACTGCAAAACTAAGATTCATGCTGGGATACATGAAAGAATGTCTCTTCCTGGTAGCTGGTATCTGTCCAAAAGTAGTTCAGTAAAATGGATTAACTGGAGGTGATTGTTTTTATAGTGAAAGTACTGGCACTTTCCCTCGGCAGGGTACGGTGGAACAGACCACCGCACAATCACAGAGTTTAACACTTTGATCAAACATCTATGTGGTGAAAGAGCAGGCAACTTGTTTTCTTAAAGTGACTTTTCCCAGTCTTTTTATCACTATTTTTATTATTTACTGAATATCTGAGTTTACTGAGTATCTAATACCTTAGATACTTCTATTGTAAATTTTGTCAAAAAGGTATGAGCTTTTGAATGAATCCTATAACATATATCTAAGGATAAAATTTTAAGATTGTTGCATTAATTCGTAAAGCCTGCATTTTTCCCATAGTAAAAGTGAATGTCTCCCGGCTGTAGTCCTGGCAGAGGAACACACAAGGTGAGCTACCTGAAGAAAAAGCAGGTGATCACAGCTGACCTGGAGGGCTTGTGGCCACCTGGGGCCCACACGCTTGGAGGAGTTTCTGTGCTCCCCGGTGGGCCAGGATAGTCTGGGGTTACGCAGGGAGGTCCTGAAGACACCCCCCCCAACTCCCCCAATCCCAAAACAAAGGAACATGCACATTACAGGCATTACATCTTATCCAGAGCGACTTGCACAACTTTTACATAGCATTTCACATTGTATCCATTTATACAGCTGGATATATACTGAAGCAATGCAGGTTGAGTACCTTGCTTAAGGGTACAACGACAGTGTCCTTACCCGGGAATCGAACCTGCGACCTTTCGGTTACAAGCCCAGTTCCTTACCCACTGTGCACACTCCGTGTGTGCACATCTAAACATGCACACACACATACACAGCTAAACACACACACACACACATCTAAACACACACTCACACACACACACAGCTAAACATGGACACACACATACACAGCTAAACACACACACACCTAAACACACACTCACACACACACACAGCTAAACACACACACACACACACACATCTAAACATGGACACACACATACACAGCTAAACACACACACACACCTAAACACACACTCACACACATACACACATACACAGCTAAACACACACACACACATACACATACACAGCTAAACACACACACACACACACACACATACACACATAAATACACACGCACACACACACACACGCACACACATACCTACACACACACACATAAACACACTGTATATAAAGCCTGCAGCTGTTCTGACAGACTGTGTAGCATGCGCTGAGTCAGCAGAATTTCAGTTTTCCCCTCACCTCTCACCTGTGTGTGGATGGCACTAAGTACACTGTGTACGGAATGGGTGGGGGAGGGTGGCATGGCCTTGTCATAGAGCACAAGCCTGAGGGCATGAACGAAGGAAAACTGGGAGGGGGGGCCACAAGGGGGCCCACCCTACATACCTCAGCTTTTCACACTGTGTCCCATTGCCGTGTCTGTCCTACATGTGGACAGGAAGTCTCCCTGCTCAGCGTCTGTCCTGCACATGAACAGGAAGTCTCCCTGCTCAGTGTCTGTCCTGCGTGTGGACAGGAAGTCTCCCTGCTCAGTGTCTGTCCTGCATGTGGACAAGAAGTCTCCCTGCTCAGTGTCTGTCCTGCATGTGGACAGGAAGTCTCCCTGCTCAGCGTCTGTCCTGCACATGAACAGGAAGTCTCCCTGCTCAGTGTCTGTCCTGCATGTGGACAGGAAGTCTCCCTGCTCAGCGTCAGTCCTGCATGTGGACAGGAAGTCTCCCTGCTCAGTGTCTGTCCTGCATGTGGACAGGAAGTCTCCCTGCTCAGCGTCTGTCCTGCACATGAACAGGAAGTCTCCCTGCTCAGTGTCTGTCCTGCACATGAACAGGAAGTCTCCCTGCTCAGCCTCCGTCCTGCATGCAAACAGGAAGTCTCCCTGCTCAGTGTCTGTCCTGCACATGAACAGGAAGTCTCCCTGCTCAGCGTCTGTCCTGCATGCAGACAGGAAGTGCTAACAGGCTGGGCTGAGTCTATAACAGGCTGGGCCTATTATAGACCTGGCACATCAGTGGGACAGTCCCAAGGCCTGAGTGAACCCATTGCACCTCTCCCTCCCACCTCACCCTGGTGCTGCCGGTCATGTGACCTGAGGCTCGACTCCCATTGGTCTCCTGGAAGAGCACACTAGGCTTTTTTTCTGTGACCCAGCCCACCATTCCCATCCACACACCTGTGACCCAGCCCACCATTCCCATCCACACACCTGTGACCCAGCCCACCATTCCCATCCACACACCTGTGACCCAGCCCACCATTCCCACCCACACACCTGTGACCCAGCCCACCGTTCCCACCCACACACCTGTGACCCAGCCCACCGTTCCCACCCACACACCTGTGACCCAGCCCACCATTCCCACCCACACACCTGTGACCCAGCCATTCTGTTACTCATTCATTTTCCTGCATTTTGCCATCATCCCTGTCCTCATAATTAATTCTGTGTGGAACATAAATTCTGCATGGAAATGTATTCATCTTTTTATGTGCTGGAATTAGCTTCCATTTTGCCAGTAAAATGTATCTATATGTGAAAATTTCTGTTGCTTATGAAAGATACTGTTAAACAAAAATAGTAAGTACACCTTGCAAACAAACTTAGATGCACAAAAAGCCACTTGTACGATGTATATCAGCGTAAAATCAGCGTGAAGTCAGAGGTTCCCATTGGCTTGAGAGAATGAGCCTGTTTCAGAGCATCCACACAAGCAGCCGGGAGACAGAACAGCGTGACCGTGTGAGAATCCAGAGCCACAGCCGCTGCTCTGCGGTGGTCACAGGGTAAGAGGGGAAATGGGCTCTACCGTCCCACAATCCATCTGGGCCATCCCGCAAAACAACCTCTTTTTTTGCAACCCAACAGGTGAGACATCCTTTGCATCCTTTACTTTAGGGGATGTACGTGCTTGCACTCATCCTCCTGTAGCAACACTGCATCCTGTACAGACATCATCCTTGTGACATCATCATGTGGAACCCTCCCAGCCAGACAGCAGGGGGCGGGGAAACCAGGGCAGGGAAAGTTTCACTTTGTGTTGAAATTCTAAGGCCACAGTCAAATTATTTCTGCTTTGGAGCAGGACGGCACAGGGAGGAGCAGGATGGCGCAGGGTGGTGCGGGGAGGCACAGGGCGGCTGGCCTGGGAAACAGGTCTGTGCATGTGCGGTATTAATAGCCCTGTTACTGAGTACTCTGCATTCACAAGACCCAAACCCAGACTCTCACATTGCTCATTTGTCACTGGAAGCAGCAGCTGGACACAGTCGCACAGCCATGACATGCGCAGGCAGATATGATATGTTCCCGTGACGGGCGGGCAGGAATCCCAGACTGCTGTGGGTGGAACAGAGGAAGCATTCTAGCGCTGCTGGACCCCGCTACACAAGCCTCTCTCTCAGCAGAGCTGATTTCACAAGAGGTGGCAGGACCCCTGTGTTCTGACCCTTACAGATCAACATGGTAGGGCTGGGTCACGCTCTGTATTGATAGCTGTTTGTTTGTATGCAGAGATGCTGTTTTGAAGTTGTGGGTTTTTTCCAAAACAAACATTTTATGACATATTTAATTACATGATTTATTTCCATATTTATTGATGGAGCTATTTTCTTTTTTATAAAGGTATTTTCTTTGCAGAAAATTTGAAATGTCCAAAACATTTCATCTCATCACTACAATATTCCTCCATAAATCAGGTGAGCACAACAAACAATAACACACTCTTCTCCCAGAACAGCAACATGCGCCCTACAGGTTAACCCCCCCTCCGGCCCCCCTCCCCCCCAGCCCCCCCTGGAAACCCCCTCTCCTTAAAAGCAGTTATTTAAACCCATTTAAACTCTGGGTGCTGTGGTGTGAGTCACATGAACGTGTCATGTGTTTAGGCCACTAAAGAGCTCAGGGGCCACATCCTGTACACAGGGCCTTAGGGAATGAAATCCCAAATGAGCCAAATTTCCATCTGGTGCCAAACACAGGATGGGTTGCCAGGTCACAGGATCCCATTTTTAACATCCCCCCTACCACACCTGGCTCATCCTGAACCTGCACATCATCTCCTGGCAACCTGGCTCTCCCGGGGGGCGGGGGAGGGGTTATTTTCCAGGCCAAAGATCCGTGTTTGCCCCCAGCCCTGGAGTCTAAGTGATGCGGGCAGGTGGAATAAAGCACTGGCCCACTTACCCACTTACTCACTTACCCCAGCATAAAGCTGCCATTATCTATAACGATCCGTCTGCTGATCTGGCAACCAGGAAAACACTGTGAGCGGAGAGAGGAGATGCATTTCAGGGAGAACATTGGGCTGCACAAGCACATAAATATCCACCTGATCTGGGTCATTTATGGTCAGATGAGAAAACCTCTACTTAATTTCAGACATACATGTTAAATGGTAATTGCAGAGCAAGCAGCTGATAACTGATCCCGAGGTCTGAGAACTAACCCAGATTTAATGAAAATATTAGTTTTTCTGATTCCTGTGCTGAGGAGAATCATTTTAGACCGTGCCTTAGGAGAACAGGTTTCACATCCAAAGACTTCAGATAAAAAGAGACACAGAATGTGTTTCTGTGTTTCTGTACAGATATGTGTGGGTCGTATGTGTTTGGTTTCATAAAAAGAGACTCGTAGTTCAACCGGGACATTAGTATGGGGGTTAAAAAGGACTTTTGGAATTATTAAAAGGCCTTGTCCAAATGTTCATATTTCCTGTTTATGTATTCCCCGTGTCTGCTCTATAAACTTTCAATCGGAATACAATGGAGATGTGGACTCACACGAGTGAGCTGGTCTCCAGGTTAGTAGGGCATCGTGCGGCTGGGTCCACGCACGCTCCCCATTTCCCAGCAGCAAGCGCTGGCTTCTGGGACAGGCTTGCTCCTGACCTGCTTTTGGGGTGCCAGTTCTCGGGGCGACCCAGTGGGCTGGAAGAGCTGCCCTAATTTCACACGGGGGCCCCCTGGACTCCCTGTGCGCAAAGTGCCCCAGTTGTCGCACACAGAGACATGGAGAAAGGCGGGGTGCCAAAACTGGACTGCCCCCCTGTCCCAAACTGGACTGCCACCCTGTCCCAAACAGGACTGCCACCCTGTCCCAAACTGGACTGCCACCCTGTCCCAAACTGGACTGCCACCCTGTCCCAAACTGGACTGCCACCCTGTCCCAAACAGGACTGCCACTCTGTCCCAAACAGGACTGCCACCCTGTCCCAAACTGGACTGCCACCCTGTCCCAAACAGGACTGCCACTCTGTCCCAAACTGGACTGCCACCCTGTCCCAAACTGGACTGCCCCCCTGTCCCAAACTGGACTGCCACTCTGTCCCAAACCGGACTGCCACCCTGTCCCAAACTGGACTGCCACTCTGTCCCAAACTGGACTGCCACTCTGTCCCAAACCGGACTGCCACCCTGTCCCAAACTGGACTGCCACTCTGTCCCAAACTGGACTGTCCCCCTGTCCCTGCGATCTGATACTGTAAAAACTAAGTCTCTCAGTCTGCACAAGGACCCGTAAACCCAGTGAGGCCCTATCATCTGATACTCTGTACAAAATGAATGAAACACAAATCAATGATGCAGGTCAAACAGGTCCAGTCCATAACATAATCCTCCCACAGGGGTTGTGTAGATGTACCTGTCAATGATTTTCTGTTGGGAATGCTTCAAGCGTGCAATTTAATTTCACAGAGCAAATTAAGAATGAGAGAACATGCTGAGGAAATCAACAATAAGGCCTCATTCATCTTTTTGTAGTGCATTCCCATTTAGGGGGAAAAAGACCTGGAAATGAAATGTGCTGTGAAAAGCAGGCTACAGCCTGTATGGGGTCTGTATGGGGTCTGAATGGGGTCTGCATGGGGTCTGTATGGGGTCTGAATGGGGTCTGTATGGGGTCTGTATGGGGTCTGTATGGGGACTGTATGGGGACTGTATGGGGTCTGAATACACAATGACAGCTGTACGGACTCCCTGGACACACTGCCATGTAGGCCCATCATCTCATGAAGGACAGCCATGGTCCTGAAGCTTGCCTGCTGATTGGCTGGAAGGACAGCTGTGGTCCTGCAGCTTGTCTGCTGGTTGGCTGGTTGCTTCCTCAGCTCATCAACGTTCTGATGTCACCATGACAATGCACCGATGGCCCACACACCTGCTGCTCACTCCATTCCACATATACAGGTGGACCAAACGTGAGTCGCTTCCTCCACCTCCCCAGACCCCGCCGTCTGACCTCTGTCTGGGCACAGACGCCAAATCTCCTAATCCAGCTGATCCTGTATTCTGATCATGTGAGGTGTGCAAGATTACCGGCCGAACAGAAGTCAGGCTCCTCTGGGCTGGTAGGCCTGCTGGCTTTTCCCAGGGAGGTCAGGAGACTCAGGTCTGCTGCAGCGGCCGTTTTGATCCTGGCTGGAGTTCTTTTTTTTACATCTGAGGCCCTGCGTCGGCCTGCTAATCCCCCGCCCGGCTAACCCAGGCACGTTTCAGCTCCACCCCCAGCCCCCCCCACCCCCACCCCAGGCCTACTGCCCCAGATAACAGGAGAGCTGGGTTCCCACTGACCCCCCCCCCCCCCGGCGGTTTCAAGTGCTGAAAGGAGGGAAGAGCGTGGGACCCCAGCCTAATCAGGCCTCAGGCCCCAGTCAGAGCCTCAGCATTAATCCGCTTTATCTGAGGCCAGTCGTGTGTGGGGTGGGGGGGTGGGGGGGGGGTGCAGCCGCTTTCTGCTCCCCTGCATATGCCCCCCCCCACAGGTACCTGCAGATGAAGTCAGCAGACAGGCTGCTCATGGATCAGTGTGGTGAGGGTTTTGGTTTTGCTTGGGTTGCTCCTGTGAGCTGTCTGTACTGTATCCTGTACTGTATGTGCCTCAGTCTGTCCTCAGAGAGCCCATGTCTCTCCTTCACCTCTACGATACAGAGTCTGCAGAAAGGCCATCTCCACCGTGCCTTTCCACAGAAGAAAGCGAGAAGAAGCCGGAATAAATAACAGGGGTGCAAAATCCCGCTCTAATATCGACACAGGTGCTCGCTACACCTGTCCAGCGTAGACCTCACCCTCTAACAGGATTAACTGAATCACCTCACTCTCCAGGGCAATTAGACTCAAACTGAAATACCGCCCCCCCCCCCCCCAGATGCCCCTCCTGGACAGGGCCACCGTGTTCCCCGCGGTTTTCGACCTGAATCTAAAAGCGTGAGACTACCCGGGCAGACCTGGTCCTGCCCTGCCTGGTCCCTGCACTCATTAGAGAGCCAGTGATCAACCAGGCCCTGCTAGAGCTAAAGGACCAGGTGACTGGACCTCACAAAAAAGGACAGCTTTCGGCTGTCCCACTACCTGCTGGGAACCCCCGTCCTGCTGGGGCAGAACAGCAATGCCCCAGAGAGGGTAACTCACTCCTCCCAAGAGGAAAACACACCAAAGATCAGACATTTTTGGCCTCTTTCCTGCTGGTTTCTGCTGAATGGGATGCATTAGTAGCAGTAGAGTTACGAGCTGCAAGTGAGAGTCACAGGCAGCTACTTTCACACGAGGAAAAAAACAAACACATTTATGCCATTTATGGCCACATTACTGCTCCTTAGAGATCACGGAAAACCAGACACTTAAAGGATCTGAGGGAACTTCAGACCTATTTCTGCTTCCCACAGAAGTCACAAGTGCTTATGCTAGAAAAGCAAATATTTGCAGTTTGACATTAGGACATTTTCCTCAGCAGTGAATGGTGTGTTTTGTAATGGATTTAAGCAATGTTTTAGCCATCTGATTTGGTGTCTGATGGGACACCATAATACCTTCAGGTGGTGAGGTTATGTCCCAGGGGCCCCTGGGTAAGAACAGATGAAAGTGAAGCCCATCATCAGAGGGATGACTGATGAGTCTCTTTTGTGTGCACATCCAGTCCCAGCCCAATACTCATACCCCGCCTCAGAGCTTTGGGACAGTTCTGGGACGCAGTCATTGGGCGACCCCACCTGCTCCCAGACTATCAAAACCACAGATCGACCAACCCTACACAACGGGCTCCTAAAACTCCCCCATTCCAGACGGGGCCCACAGCCAGCCAGCAGGGGCGAACAGGTGCTGTGACCGGCCCGTCCTGGCAGGCCCACCTGTGCCCACAGCCGGTGAGTAATCCCACACTGGGGGGCTCATTGTGTCTGGGCTTGAGGGCCGAGCAGAGGGCCTGGGTGAGCATGCCCACTCCTGTCTAGTGCAGACAGACATTGGGCCCTCCGAGTTCTTACAGCACGTTCCTTTGGCATGGACAAGCCCTCGGGGGCAGGGAGGAGGCGGGGGGGGGGGGCAGGGTGGGGCAGGGCCTGGG
This sequence comes from Anguilla anguilla, assembly GCF_013347855.1. Lineage (NCBI taxonomy): Eukaryota > Metazoa > Chordata > Actinopteri > Anguilliformes > Anguillidae > Anguilla > Anguilla anguilla. The sequence continues at coordinate 41,132,520 of NC_049213.1, read as the reverse complement.
AATGCCAGCAGCTGCTGGGTGGGCCTCCCAAAAGCAAAATGATCAGCAACCATTTCTCCATATGGGAGAATGGGTGAGTCCAAACAGCCTGAGGGCGCACTGAGACACCCTAAAATCAATTCATGACTATGATTAGATGAGTGATTTCCCAACCCCTCGGTCTTCCCCTCTCAGAGGTATGCTGCGTTCCAGTAACAGTCCACAATCCGTCTTCCCGTTTCAGCGGGGAAACTCCTGATCCACTGTGTTGACATTCCCAGTCGCCACCGGCTCACATGATGTTTTGAGAGCCCTTTACACCGAAATACACTCCTGTACCCTCATCACACTTTTGGTGGGAGACTGGGTGCCATTTCTGCCTAACAACAACCTTTCAACTGCTGTTTTCCTTGTTTTTTTGTGTTCATATTATTCAAAAATTCTACAGATCATGTCAAAGAGATATGCTTACATCCCCAAAAACCCTCAATACTCATTACATTTTTAGACAGCACACAAAGGTTTCTATTTCTGCATCTCACCCAAAAAAAGATCAAAAGTTTTTGCACGACACCAATGGTAAGAAAACACAACTGGAACTCTCTAGTAAACATCTGACATCTGAAAAATTCAAGTAGTGACTCTAAGAGGTGGCGTACATGTGGGTGTACACACTACCAAGAACACTCTGGAGCTCATAAAATCATAATATTAAGACCAGTCACCTCCAAACCAAACTTTCCCTCTGACACTATGACTGAATGTACTCTTCCTGATCCAAAAGCTCTATCAGGCGTCTTATTGGTGCAGCCATCGGTTCTGAACTGTTAAGTCTAAATGTGATTGGTGGTTCATTCATCACATTCCTGGTCAAACTAAGCCAATGGAGCACATGCAGAGCAGCCTTTCTCCAAACAGTAAATCATGGAAAAGGTTTGTTTTGTCAGCTAAGTTTGATCCAGTGAAAACAAACCAACTCCAGTTTCCATTTTCCTACAGCACGGAAGAACTCATTTGGGGGGGGTGGGGAGGGGGGGCTGCATGTTTTGTTGGAAAATGCTGAGGATCTTGGAACCAGCTGGGTGGGAATGTGGATCAACCACTTGTGTTGTGGGTGGCTAGGGGTTACATGAGCTCATACAACAGAAGGGCACTAATTGAGGTGCTGGGTCTCTATCCGTATCCCTGTTTGTGTTTGGTTCTGGGTCTCAGTCCGTAACCCTGTTTGTGTTTGGTTCTGGGTCTCAGTCTGTACCCCTGTTTGTGTTTGGTTCTGGGTCTCAGTCCATAACCCTGTTTGTGTTTGGTTCTGGGTCTCAGTCTGTAACCCTGTTTGTGTTTGGTTCTGGGTCTCAGTCTTTAACCCTGTTTGTGTTTGGTTCTGGGTCTCAGTCTATAACCCTGTTTGTGTTTGGTTCTGGGTCTCAGTCTGTATCCCTGTTTGTGATTGGTCCTGGGTCTCTATCCGTAACCCTGTTTGTGTTTGTGTTTGCATCCACAACCCCACAGAGTCATGCTCAGTCTGGGTCATGCTAGCCCAGGTGACGGGGGGGGGGGGGGGGGGGGGGGGGGTGTTAGGGGACCCACAGATGACTGGCCTCTGGAGCCATGCCTAACACCCCCCACCCCCAAACAAACACAGACCCAGGAAGGGGCTTTCAGTTTGAAACCAGATTCCATCCAGAAATAAACTGTTTACCTAGCAACAGTAGTGCCTGGCAACAGGCCTCGTCTGGCCTCCGGGACAACACCCTCTCCGCGAAACTGAACCCGACCTGACAGAAACAGAGCCTGTGTCTCTCTAGTGCTCCACACCTCAGAACCAGACCGAAGGCACACTGTGGCTGCACTCCCACTGAAGAGCCTGTTAGCACGGTGTTCAGTCTGATGGCACTGTGTTCAGTCCCACCGAAGAGCCTGTTAACACTATGTTCAGCCCCACAGAAGAGCCTGTTAGCACGGTGTTCAGTCTGATGGCACTGTGTTCAGTCCCACAGAAGAGTCTGAGCTAAAAGTGTGTCACTGTATAGTTCTATGCACATGTAAAATGATTTTGAAGTATAATGATGTAACACCACCCTACGGATATTCTCAGAAAAGCTCCATATTGCTCAGCACACACATACGCTCTGCTGAAGGAGGCTTAGTGTGGAAGGAGATGGCTGCCCTCCAGACAGACTCTTTCCCACTGTAAGCAGCGCTAAATACTCCAGTGACTAACAGCAGCTATTCCAGGCTCAGGTCAGGAATAACTGCAACATCTTCACCTTCCCCCATCCCTCCTTCCCTCCATCTGTCCATCATGCATCTCCACTCCTCCCTGTGCATGTGTGTCTCTCTTTTATTTCTGTCTGAAACCCTAAAAAAACCTTTTTTTATTTATCTCACTACCACTGACATTGCCGATACATGCTAACATGCTAACTTTCAAATGTGGCTGGTGTTAGGAAGACGCGATCTGCTGCTGGATGCTGATGTAATTACAACACACACACACAGATACTCACACACACACGCACACACACCTTCTTAGCTGTCCATCGTGTCCGATGATGACGCTTCATGTGGCTGTGGAGGCCAATGTGTGAGCCACACACTCGTCCACAGGTGGGGCAAGGGAGCCCAGATGTTGGGGTAATGCCGGCAGGCCTCTGGTGTCGTTGGGCATGTCTTTCGGTCCTCCTCTGTTGCATGGTGTAATGTATTTGTTCGGCCACCCTGGCACAGGTGCCCTGCCATGCCGATTTATTGAGTGCCAGAGGTTCTAGTTGGATGGGGTTTATGTTGCAGCGCTTCAGGAGGTCTTTGGTTTAGTCCTTATAGCGCCTCTTTTGTCCGCCAGCGGCCCGTTTTGCAGCGCTGAGTTGCCCATAGAGGGCTTGGTGGGGTAGGCGGTGGCCAGGCATGCGGATAGTATGCCCTATCCAGCAAAGATGTTTTTTAGCCACTGCTGCTTCCATGCAGATGGAGCTGGTCATGGAAAGAATCTCAGTATGGGGGATTCGATCTTCCCAAGACAGGCCGAGGATCTTTTGAAGGCATCGGATGTTAAAGGCCTCCAAGTTTGTGATGTGCCGTCTGTATGGGGTCCACGTTTCTGCCCCATAGAGCAGAGTGGAGGCACATACCGCATTATATACGCCAACCTTGGTGCTGACCTTCAGGTTTTTGTTTTCAAAAACCCTTCTGCGGAGGTGCCCAAAGGCTGATGAGGCTTTGTTGATGCAGCTGTTTATTTCAGTGTCAAGGGAGCAGTCTGAGGAAAGTGTGGAGCCAAGATAGGTGAACTGGCCCACTACTTTGGGCGGAACACCATTGATTTGGAAGCTGGGGGGTGAAGGAGATTGGATAGTGAATTGTGCCATAACTTCAGTTTTTTGAATGTTAACCTGGAGACCAAAGGACTGGTATAGGCCAGAAATTGTGTTCAGGGCATGCTGCATGGACTCTGGGCTATGTGCTAAGACAGCGCAGTCATCTGCGTATTGAAGCTCACAGATTTGGCAGGTCTTTGTCTTTGTATGGGCCTGGAGCTGTCGGATGTTAAATAGGCTTCCATCAAGGCGGTGCTCCAGGTGAACTCCATCTCTGTGTCCCAGGGCATGATGGAAGAGGTGGGTGATGGCTGAAAAGAGGAGATTGAACAAGACCGGTGTCAAGACACAGCCTTGCTTCACCCCACGTCGGCCTTGAATGACTCTGACTGGAGTCCTCCCGTGAGGACTCTGGCTTGCATGCCATCATGCAGTTGCTGCAGGACGGAGAGGAACTTAGGTGGTACCCTAAGTTTGGAGAGCTGTTTCCAGAGCATCTCACGGTTTATGGTGTCAAAGGCTTTGCTGAGGTCGATGAAGGCTATGTACAGGTATTTGCGCTGTTCTCTCATAGACACACACATAGACACTCACACACACACACACACACACACTTACTCACGCAGTCACTTCTGTCTAAGCTTGCGAGCCAAAATCTGAAAGCTATTTCCATAGCAACACGACTGCGGGAGATACTTGGTGTGAGCTCCGGTAGTGGAAATGGTGGGTAGGGTTGGTGTGAGCTCTGGTAGTGGAGATGGTGGGTAGGGTTGGTGTGAGCTCTGGTAGTGGAGATGGTGGGTAGGCTTGGTGTGAGCTCTGGTAGTGGAGATGGTGGGTAGGCTTGGTGTGAGCTCCGGTAGTGGAGATGGTGGGTAGGGTTGGTGTGAGCTCTGGTAGTGGAGATGGTGGGTAGGGTTGGTGTGAGCTCCGGTAGTGGAGATGGTGGGTGGGGTTGGTGTGAGCTCCGGTAGTGGAGATGGTGGGTAGGGTTGGTGTGAGCTCTGGTAGTGGAGATGGTGGGTAGGGTTGGTGTGAGCTCCGGTAGTGGAGATGGTGGGTAGGGTTGGTGTGAGCTCCGGTAGTGGAGATGGTGGGTAGGCTTGGTGTGAGCTCTGGTAGTGGAGATGGTGGGTAGGCTTGGTGTGAGCTCCGGTAGTGGAGATGGTGGGTGGGGTTGGTGTGAGCTCCAGTAGTGGAGATGGTGGGTGGGGGATTCACTCCACACATCACTCTGCATATAATTAGAAGGGGTTTTTTTTCTTTTACAATTAGCTGACATGACATCATGTAAGCGGGGGAAAAAATCTATTTCTGTCAACCTGAAATAGTGGCTCCCAAACCACTCGCTGTGCACTGTGAATGAGAAGCCTTTGTCAGTAAATTATCCTAAAAAGTTGAACAGATGACCAATAAAAATAATATCAAATGTCCTGCTGAACACCAAGTCCTGTTTAACTTGCAGTACTGTTAACACCTTAACACTCAGCCCTGCTCTGGTGTTGGTTTGAACACAATAATATGGAGTCCGGTTTAACACCCGATCCTGGTTAAGACCCGATCCTGGTTAAGACCCGATCCTGGTTTAGACCCGATCCTGGTTAAGACCAGTCCTGGTTAAGACCCGATCCTGGTTTAGACCAGGTCCTGGTTAAGACCCGATCCTGGTTAAGGCCCGATCCTGGTTAAGACCCGATCCTGGTTTAGACCCGATCCTGGTTTAGACCAGGTCCTGGTTAAGACCCGATCCTGGTTTAGACCCGATCCTGGTTTAGACCAGGTCCTGGTTAAGACCCGATCCTGGTTAAGGCCCGATCCTGGTTAAGACCCGATCCTGGTTTAGACCCGATCCTGGTTTAGACCCGATCCTGGTTTAGACCCGATCCTGGTTTAGACCAGGTCCTGGTTAAGACCCGATCCTGGTTAAGACCCGATCCTGGTTTAGACCCGATCCTGGTTTAGACCAGGTCCTGGTTTACACTGTCGGATGCTTTTCTCTGCGCAGCTGTGTTTGGCCGGCTCAGAGCTCCAGGGAACGCTGAACAGGCTGAGAGCTTTCCTCTGCTGTGCTAAGCTGCAGTGTCTGGAGAAAACAGGGAAAAAAACTTAAGAGATCCACTGAAAAGCACTAAGATGCTGATTTATTTATGAGACACTGATAAAATATACACATTCTGTCTTCTTTAGCAACAGGAAAAAAACCTCACTGCAAAGCCCAATGAAAAGCACTGTGCCGAACCAAGACAGTAGACTCCAATTCTCACCAGCTCCTGGTGTGTTAGATACAGACATACACTGATTGAGCTCATGATCCTGCACATACATATACACACACACGCCCACACACACGCACACACAAACACACACAAACACACACGCACACACACACACACACACACACAGACACATACACACACAAACACTCGCACACAAACGCACGCACACACAAACACACATTCACAGACATAAACCCAAACACACACACACGCCAACACCATCCACAGTTGAGCCGATAGTGTGTGACCCATGTAGTGAAGAGCTGATGCTATAAAGGGGCAGTTGGGAGGGGGGGAGAATGCGCAGTGAGACTTCATTTAAATCCTCAACAGGAAACAGGACAGTTTAAATGTGCGATAATCTGTGCACTGAGGCTGAAGGGTAACCTGTGCACCGGTTTATCTGCCTGTCCCGTCACGGATCAGCAGCGTGAAATTCGACACCAGCGGGGCCGTCCGGGCACAGGAGTCCCCGCTGTCCTCCCACAGGCCTGACAGGCTCCACCCCCTACATCCTGTTCTTATTTCCATACTTCCTGTTTCCCATCGGCTATGCACAGACCTGTTCTGAAGGGCGGGGCTCCACCTGTGCCGGGAAGGGGGGCTTTCCTTCAGCTTGTGTGTGGGGTGGGGACCGCCAGTGGCTCCCGGGGGATGGTGCTAGTCATGTTGCCATGGTGACACACTGCCACATCAGAGTGAATCAAAGAGTCACCACCCTAACTATGATGCTTTTCCACCTCCTCTACCCCCCCCCCCAACACAACCACACTTACACCCCACCTCCCAACACAGCCACTTACAACCCCCCCACCTCCCCAACACAGCCAAACTTACAACCCCCCCACCTCCCCAACACAGCCAAACTTACAACACCCCCCCCCCCCACCCTTATTCTCTGATATGTGACACCCTGGCGGGGGGGGGGGGGGGGGGGGTGAAGGAGAGCCTGAATCAGTGTGCTCGGAATCACCTTCCTAAATATAACCACCCTGTACGCTACTGCTGTCGCTGGGTTGTTTACGGACTGAAGAGATCCTTTCCAATCCCTCCCCCCCTCCCAGGGGAACCCGGGGTACAGTAGGACGTGTGGGGCCTGTTCCATGGGCTGAGAAAGGGTGTCGGGGACGGGACACCCAACAGCCTGATGTCAGCTTCACCAAGACATACGTACCGTCTCCCTCAGGTGAATCATCACACTCAGATCCACACCATTACATTACATTACAGGCATTCAGCAGATGCTCTTATCCAGAGCGACGTACAACAAGTTCATCAGTTCAAGGTGCAGAGGTGCAGAAAAACACACTAGAGTGAAGTAAAGATCGTAGTGCCAGAAGTGACCACAGATCAGGACTCCAACCCTGTAGGGTAACCTGTTCAGCAAATAAACAACAATCCTGTCAAGTACAAAAACTAGCACTGAAATCACATTTGCGTGTGCAAGACCCAGTTCAGCTGGAGGAGTGACAGCTTTTCCTCTGATCTACATTATGACTACATTATGACTACATTACATTATGATCCCTTTCCCCACTCTTCCCCAGAGCAGCTCAGCCACCGTTACTGTACACCACCCTTCCCCAGAGCAGCTCAGCCACCGTTATTCTACACCACCCTTCCCCAGAGCAGCTCAGACACCCACCATTACTCTACACCACCCTTCCCCAGAGCAGCTCAGCCACCATTACTCTACACCACCCTTCCCCAAGGGTAGGTATGTGGAGATGACTGTCTCTAGATGGGTGTGTGGAGATCAGTGTCTCTGGGTGGGTGTGGAGATCAGTGTCTCTGGGTGGGTGTGTGGAGATCAGTGTCTCTGGGTGGGTGTGGAGATCAGTGTCTCTGGGCGGGTGTGTGGAGATCAGTGTCTCTGGGTGGGTGTGTGGAGATCAGTGTCTCTGGGCGGGTGTGTGGAGAGCAGTGTCTCTGGGCGGGTGTGTGGAGATCAGTGTCTCTGGGCGGGTGTGTGGAGATCAGCGATGCCATCACTGTAAACAGTGAAAACGGGTTCTTCTTCTTTTCACCAGTATCAGCACTTGTTCTGCTTTCAGTCTCACGCTGCAGACAAAGCACTGTGCTGTGCCCACCATATTCACCTGGATATGAACCTGCACACCATATTCACCTGGATCTGAACCTGCACACCATATTCACCTGGATCTGAACCTGCACACCATATTCACCTGGATATGAACCTGCACACCATATTCACCTGGATATGAACCTGCACACCATATTCACCTGGATATGAACCTGCGCACCATACTCACCTGGATATGAACCTGCACACCATATTCACCTGGAAGATATTCACAGAATATCGGTCAGTTCGGCACACGGTGGTCACGGGTCAAAGATGATTACCGGTCCTTATCAGCTCCAACCGCCAAGGTTCAGATTCCACGCAGTCACCTCCACCCCAGCAAACACGCGAGCGCACACCATGAGCTCATCAAACACCCACATACCGAGCGCACACCATGAGCTCATCAAACACCCACATACCGAGCGCACACTATGAGCTCATCAAACACCCACATACCGAGCTTACGCCATGAGCTCATCAAACACCCACATACCGAGCGCACACCATGAGCTCATCAAACACCCACATACCGAGCTTACGCCATGAGCTCATCAAACACCCACATACCGAGCGCACACCATGAGCTCATCAAACACCCACATACCGAGCGCACACTATGAGCTCATCAAACACCCACATACCGAGCGCATACTATGAGGTCATCAAACACCCACATACCGAGCGCACACTATGAGGTCATCAAACACCCACATACCGAGCGCACACTATGAGCTCATCAAACACCCACATACCGAGCGCATACTATGAGGTCATCAAACACCCACATACCGAGCGCATACTATGAGCTCATCAAACACCCACATACCGAGCGCATACTATGAGGTCATCAAACACCCACATACCGAGCGCACACTATGAGCTCATCAAACACCCGCGTACCGAGCGCACACTATGAGCTCATCAAACACCCGCGTACCGAGCGCACACTATGAGCTCATCAAACACCCACGTACCGAGCATACGCTATGAGGTCATCAAACACCCACATACCGAGCATACGCCATGAGGTCATCAAACACCCACATACCGAGCATACGCTATGAGGTCATCAAACACCCACATACCGAGCGTACGCATGAGGTCATCAAACACCCACATACCGAGCATACGCCATGAGGTCATCAAGCGGCCCACGTACCGAGCGCATGCTATGAGGTCATCAAGCGGCCCACGTACCGAGCGCATGCTATGAGGTCATCAAGCGGCCCACGTACCGAGCGCATGCTATGAGGTCATCAAACGCCCAGGACTGCTGAAATGAATTACAGGTGCGGGAGCAGATTCCCAGCATGCAACTGTGAATAGCTGGGGCATGACCCTGAGCAGGTCTGAGGGCTCGGAGCTCACACCCACGCAGAACGAAAGGTCAAAGGTCAAAGGGGCAGAGGGCAGAGTTTTGCAAGAAGTCCTTATTTTCCACTGTATGGCACCCCCTGCACACAGCGCGTCACAAACACGGGGGGGGGGGGGGGATCCCTGCAGGTAGGCCCTCACAGGAAACTGACCTGCCTGGTAAAATAAAGGTAAAATAAAAATAAACACATAAAAGGCACCGGCTCAGATGTATTCAGGCCTTTTCAGACCCCCTGTCATGTGTGTATGCGTTTTACATGCATGTTCGCCCACGTACTGCCAATAAAACATGCACAAGCATGACTTTTTCAATTCATAGTTATTTTATTCATTTCTTTAAAAAAAGAAACTAAGACAAGCTCATTTCTTGACACAGGTCTTGTCATTACACACTTCTTTTTTACATGTGATTTACATGCCATAAACACATCACCAACCCTCAAAAATGAAAACGCATCATCACAGCTTTACTTCACGAGTTTTCTCTCACTTTCACTGCTGTACAGCTATAAAACCTTTATAAAAGTTTCATAAAAGACGAAAGTTCAGCTGAAGACACAGTCAGCCCAGCCGAGTGAGTAAGACAGAAGGCACAGGCTAGTGACCCCAAGGGGGGGGGGGGCACCATGAAGGACAGGTAAGGGGGGGTATTACTGCAGGTGAGGGTAAGGAGGCTCTCAGCATGTCTTCCAGAGAGTGCAGCAGGAGCGTTTTTAAGGGGTCCAGCCCCACCTGGTCCTTCCTGCACAGTCCGGTTCCACAGGACCCACTACTGTCAGACAGGAGAGGAAACAAAACCTGATGGATGGATGGATGGATGGATGGATGGAAGGATGGAAGGATGGAAGGATGGACGGACAGACGGAAGGATGGGTGGATGGATAGAAGGATGGATGAGAAGGCATCCAAATGAAGTGGCTTTGGGGAAATGTCCCACACATCGTTTCCATGGTTGGACACTCTGCTCCTGTGTTTAATGCTGCATACCCTCAAGCCTAATTAATGCTGAAACACTCTCACCATAAACACCGCTATTACCCAGAGTTACAAGCGCCTAATCAGTAACCCAGCATTTAAACCCAGCTGGAGTTTAATGGGAGTTCAGAGGCTGAGGAGGGTGTTCTGTTCCGGCTTTAATTACAGCTTGTAAACAGAAGTAATGAGAGGTTCCTCTGTGGTTCAGGACTATGCAGAAACACCTCGAAACCCTTCGGCTTTTTCAACGAGTTCCTACTCTACGGGTTCCTCCAGGGGTTCCTCCAGGGGTTCCTCCTCTACGGGTTCTCCCAGGGCACAATGACCCTGACAACTCCCACATCATTGACACGCACCAGGAAAATCTAGAGCCCCACGGTTCTGCAACAACAATCACTTTTCTTTTATTAAATTTTGTGAAATCAGTTAATGGTCGTCGCTGGATATTAAATGGGTGAAAATAAGATAATAAATAATTTGCCTATTTTTACCTGACAGCGAGCAGTCTTCTTCCTGTCTACACTCAGTTCTGCTCAAATTGGCTGATTGAAACTGCTGGTTGATCAATCGATTTGCCAACGATGCTGTCAAGCCAGATCAATTACAGTTTGATTAGTGGAGTATCATTTGCTAGAATGCCCCCCCCCCCCACCCCCCCACCCCCCCAACAACAATCACGCTTTGCTACTGTTATGTCTGCTATGCTGCCTCATATGTGAACATCATCATCTTGTAATTATATTAATTAATTAGGAAAATTGCTAAATAAAACGGAGTGATGCCCTGACACCTCACCCCTCCAAAAACATCCCAAGTCCCTGAGCTGAATCTAATCCCCCAATTCAACCTGACTGACACTTTTAAAATGGCCCCCTGTGCATATAATGTGCCACGCTGCCCGTGAGACAGCCAGCCCCCACTCAGCCCCCCCTCCGTGCGCCTATGGTGGGCGTGGCCAGGGCAACCAATGATGGACAGCAGCTGCTGATTAACATGCCCTGCCCTTACTCACCCACCCCAAGACTAACTGCCCCAGAGCTGGACCATGTATATCCACCGTGCCAAACTTTACATTTTTAATCCTAATTCTAAATGAAATAAATCCCTTCACGATGACATTCCCCACAAGCAAATGGGTCTGACAAACCATGTAGGCCAGACCTTCCCCAGGAATCACAGAACACAAGGACCCCAGCCCTCCATGCAAGTTTCGAAAAGTAAAAGAAAACAAAACAGAGGGAACACTTCTTTATACATCGACCGCTAACGGATGTAGCCTACTCGCCATGATTGGGTGAAAATAGCCTAATTCTGTGTGCATTTGTGTGGGCCTCGCAAAGCCATCCTATAACCAAGCAATCATTTCTCACAACAGTAGGGCCTCAACTATGATGAAAATAAGTGTGTAGAATATTATTACAAATATAATTATCAATATTGCCATTTTAACCAATTTCAATCACCTAGGATGTTTTTAATAGTCTCTGTAATTTACAGCAGTCTATAGCCCTTTAAAACAGCGATCCAACATGAAGCTCTGAGACCGCTGAACAGCAGAAACACCAGGCTGTTAAAATGATACTACAGCACCCATAATGCCGTGCTTCTGAAAGCCCTCCCTGCAATGGAAGAGCGGGTCAGAAGACTGGACTGCTCTTGATCCACACCCTCCCGTCTGACACCGCACCTCACAGATCAGTTAAAAAAAGCTTAAAAACAAAGGCCATCAGAAAAACCAGCTGACTGAGAAAACGGTGAGGTATAAAAACCTATAGGGGGTTATTTTAGCATCCCCCCCCCCCCCCCCCCCCCCCCCCCCCCCCCCCCCGAGTTAAAACCAACAGAAACTGTGAGGGTGCCGACACCCGTGTCATAAAAAACACAAAAGAAAGAAACTGGATTAGGTAATCTGTCCTCTCCGTAACCAGGGTAGCAGAGCCCTAAGTGACCAGTTTGGGCAGCACGGTGCGCAGGGGGATGCCCCCCCCACCGTCCCCCATCATGGCGGTCCTCAGCTTGCTATTGGCCGGGCCGAGCGCGGGGGGCAGTTTGGACATGATGCTGGGGAAGGAGGAGCTGTGGTCGGCCGCCCGGCGGGACGGCAGGGTCCGGTCCCCCACCAGGGGTTTGGGCAGGCGCTTAAACAGCCAGGGGTGGCGCAGGGCCTGGGCGGGGGTGAGGCGTGCGGCGGGGTCCCAGTCCAGGCACTTCCTCAGGAAGTCGATGAAGATGGCGTCGTCGCAGCCCTTCAGGACCGACGCCCAATCGCGGCTCCCCGGGGGCCCCCTCAGCTTCCCGCGCCGCGAGCGGCCCCCGTTCAGCACCACGCCCCCCCCGCTCAGCGTGCTGGTCGTGCAGTACCGCGGCTGGCCCTTGGAGCTGATGAAGTTCTTGGCCCGCTTGGACTGTTCCAGAAGCTTCTGCGGCGGGAGGCCCAGCAGCTCCATCATGCAGGCCAGCTGGTCGCCCTCGTCCTCCCCGGGGAAGAGCGGGTACCCCGTCAGCAGCTCGGCCAGGATGCAGCCCAGGCTCCACATGTCGATGGGCATGCCGTAGCGGGCGCCCAGGATGACCTCGGGCGCGCGGTAGAAGCGGGACTGGATGTAGGTGTAGACGCGCTGGTGCTCGTAGCAGCTGGAGCCGAAGTCGATGACCTTGATGCCGCTGCGGCCCGGCTGCTTGAGCAGGATGTTCTCGGGCTTGAGGTCGCAGTGGATGATCTGGCTGCGCTGCAGCGACTCCAGGCACTGCAGGATGGACAGGCCGAACTTGCGCACCAGCGGCAGGCTGAAGCCCTGGAACTTGTTCCTCTTGATGAGCTCGTAGAGGTTCATGCTGAGCAGCTCGAAGGTCATGCAGATGTGCCCGCGGAAGGTGAAGCTCTCCAGCATGTGCACCACGTTCATGCCGCCCGTCTTGTCCTGCTTGCGCAGGTGCTCCAGGATGCGGATCTCCTCGGCCGCCTGCCGGTGGAACCGCTTCTCGTTGCGCACCATCTTCAGCGCCAGGTGCTGCCGCGTCTTGTGGTCGTACACCTTGGCCACCTGGCCGAAGCTGCCCTTGCCGATCACCTTGAGGAACTCGTAGCGGTAGGCCAGGTGGTCGTGCGGCACGTGGATGTAGCCGCCCTGGTCGTCATCGAAGCCGTTGTTGTTGGATCCCCCAGCCGCCGCCGGCCTCTTCTTGGCGTTGGGCCCCAGGAAGTAGACCTCGGGGTAGGCCAGGATCTCCTGCTGCTCCAGCACGGTCAGCTGCTGCCCGTGCAGTTTGAGGGCCTGCTCGGGGGTCAGGGGCTCCACCTTACCGGGCCGGTCCGTGCTGTCGCCGGACCTGACCGAGCAGGTGCTGTCCAGGCTCTTCTCCTTGGACAGAGAGGCCGTGGTTTTGGCAGGGGCATTGGCCTTCCCCTTACTTGAGTCCTCGTACAGGTACCTGACCTTCACCTGGTTGCCCCGGACACCCGTCGGCTGCTGGTCCTTCATTGCCGGCTTGTTTCCACCCTGAAAAAAACAGAAAAGGGGGTGACTGCCAGGCCAGAAAAAATGACAAACCCAGAGAAGCAGGTTTCTGGGAAACACCAAGCAGCTGCAGACCCAGCTTTCTGAGGGCCGCTGGGCAGTCCTGAGGAACCCCAGCGCACTAGTAATGAGTCTCGGTCCGGTCAGGCCCAACGTGGGCGCGAAGGGGGAAAGGACCTCTGTAATGAGCTAAAAAAACAGATCAGTGCTGAAGGGGTTAAGTGGGTTACAAGTGGAGTAAGTGGGTTTTTATTTAAACAAACTTTAACTTTAAATTTAAACTTTTAGAGAGAATGCCTGCATGACTGCGGGGAGCCTTAGTCCTACACTGCCAGGAAAAATAACAAAGCAAATAAACAAGAGAAATGGCCAAAATGGAGAAATGTTTTTTCTGTTTTCAGTCTACACGGTACAGGATGGATCAAAGCCGATATCTCTTGTCTGAAGTCCCCTCACAACAGACACTCAAAAAGAAGCAGGCTGCAGAAAGAGGGGTTACATGGACAGAAGAGTAGTTCATAAAAACAGGATCACAGCGAGAGCCCGTCTCCATCACCCAGGCCCCAGAATAGTAACAGACGAGAGAGACCAGCCTGAAAATAGAAGGAGATACGCACGGGAACCACAGAGAGACACTGGAATAGCTCAGGAATCGGCACGGGAACCAAAGAGAGACACTGGAATAGCTCAGGAATCGGCACGGGAACCAAAGAGAGACACTGGAATAGCTCTGGAATCAGCACGGGAACCAAAGAGAGACACTGGAATAGCTCAGGAATCGGCACGGGAACCAAAGAGAGACACTGGAATAGCTCTGGAATCGGCACGGGAACCAAAGAGAGACACTGGAATAGCTCTGGAATCGGCACGGGAACCAAAGAGAGACACTGGAATAGCTCAGGAATCGGCACGGGAACCAAAGAGAGACACTGGAATAGCTCAGGAATCGGCACGGGAACCAAAGAGAGACACTGGAATAGCTCTGGAATCGGCACGGCAACCAAAGAGAGACACTGGAATAGCTCTGGAATCGGCACGGCAACCAAAGAGAGACACTGGAATAGCTCTGGAATCGGCACGGCAACCAAAGAGAGACACTGGAATAGCTTTGGAATCGGCACGGCAACCAAAGAGAGACACTGGAATAGCTCTGGAATCAGCCAAATAAATCACAAAGTCTTAATTAAGTCATAACTGGCTAATTAGTTAGTGGACCCAGATGAAGGAATTCTTCCATAAAGAAGCAATATTTTTATATTGGAAAATAAAAGATCTACCCAATATTATTTTTATGATATATATTTCATAACTGGTGTTAATCTAGTGGAGTACGAGAATCACTTGCTAATTCTCCTTTATTCCATAAGAAGATTCATTTTAAGGAAGACTAACGACTCGGTGCAGTCTGTTCTCCATGTCAAAAACAGCAGTTTGTGTCGGTAGAAAATAAAGTCAGTGTGAGCTCCATACATGGTGGCTCTCGTTGTATGCAGTTTTAAATGGCAGTTGGAAAATAAATGCTCGAAAAAGACCAAACTGAAAGTGAGCAAGCGGCCATTTATTTTTATTTATTTAACCCTTATTTACCCATGGTAGGTTCACTGAGCATGGATTCTCTTTTGCAGGAACGCCCTGGTTCACACTCATACATATTCACACCTGGGAGCTGCCCAGTACAGCCACAATCCTCTATTGTTGGGCACTGAGCAGCTCCACTGGAGTTAGAGAACGTTTTTTTAGCCAATTAAATCAGGGGATGATTAGGTGGCAAGTTTTTGCGAGAGCCAGATCTAGGATTTTAGCCAGGACACCGGGGAACCACCTACTCTTTGCAAATAGTGTCATGGGATCTTTAATGTCCACAGTGAGTCAGGACCTCGGTTTAACATCTCATCCGAAAGACGGCATCTCTTACAGCACAGTGTCCCCGTGTACTGGGGCATTGGGGTTTATTTGACCAGAGGGAAGATTGCCCCCTGCTCGCCCACCAACACCACTTCCAGCAGCAACTCAGTATTCCCTGGTGGTCTCCCATCCAAGTACTAACCAAGGAGACAGCAAGAGAGGCGAGTGTGCGGGAAGCAGATGACACACTGGTGCGATTACACACTCACAGAGCGAGGACTTCTCTTTATTTACATGTTTGGAATTTGCACACCTTCAGACTTTATGTAAATACGGACATTACACACACAGGAAACTCTGCTCTACTGGTTTAGCCTGGAGTAAACCAGGTGTCACGTAGCTGGTGAGATGAGGACAGTTCTTCAAACTGGAGTCAAGCACTAATGAGTGTAATGTACTGAAATGTAATGTAAGGTCAACCGATATGAATTTTTCTAGGCCGATGCCGATTCTGAGAACAGGAAGACTGATTTACCGATATTAGCCAATGTAGTTAGCAGTATATAGCAAATATATATTTGCCGATATAAATACGTCAAACATTAATGCCTGGTCAGACTAGTGCCGGTTAAACAATTCTTTACAAAGTAACATTTGCTACTGTATCTTGAATGAACGTCTTGTTTGTAAGTTGCTAACCAGTTGCTATATTGAAACTACAATGGCTGTCGGGTGCAGATGAGTTAGTATGGAAACTTGAGCAGCGGTTGCCAAAAAATGCGACCGTTGTTGTAGTTTCAATATAACAACTTGTAAGCAACTTCCTTTTTTAAAGCACAAAGCGGCTTCGCAATTCACAGTTAAGACATTAATGGGAGCAATTGGTCTTGTAGAACAAAACGTGAAACTCTGCTAGGCTTACATTCACCAAAAACCTTATTTCAGGCAGAGAACAAAATCCCTATAGGAAAAAAACCTTTGGAAATCTGCCGAGGGAACCCATGGTGGAAGAAAAGTCCGGGTTGACCTACAAAAAGACGTCATCACTGTAACACTCGATAGGGAGGTGAATTTTAAGCCCTGTTGAATGGCATGTCTATACTGCTACGTGCTATGCTAGCACATTTCACACAGACTGTAACAGTGACAACTTCATACAAGCACATGTATTTCAAACCAAGAGGCCATGAAATGCAGAGGTCGGCCCAATATATCTGTCAATGCGATCGATCGGTCGGCCTCTAATGTAATGCAATGTAATGTAATGCAGTGGGCAAAACACAAAAGGGTGAGACACCATGAAAGCACCCAAAAGCAGGGAGGTGAGCAGCGGATTCCACAGTGATTCTGCTGAATATGTGCACAAGCCATGCAGTTAAACAGCCAGGCAGGTGACTGTATGTCCATTTACTGACAATTCAAGCCGCTGGGGTTATTTTATATACTGCGGTGGGTTCATTTACTGTGAAACTCTAATTACTAAAGCAATAAAACCCCTTTTCAACCAAATTAGTCAAATCAGGCGGTAAATTTGTCCAACTGCAGCCATTAAAATTCCAGCTGCGTAGGAATAGACGGCATTGCCAGCATACCAGGGATGACATCCCAAGCATGCTGCTGATCTGAGGATATCCCAAGCATGCTGCTGATCTGATTACACATCCTCTTCTGTTACCTTACGCACTGACTGGGAGTGTGTGCATGCCCAGACACAGCAGAGACAGACAGACAGAGACACACACACACACACACACACACACAAAGACACATAGACAGACACACACACAGACAGAGACACACACACACACACACACACACTAACAAAGACAGACAGACAGACACACACACACAGACAGACACGCGCACACACACACACACACACACACACACACACACACACACACAGACAGAGACACACACACACACACACACACACACACAAAGACACATAGACAGACACACACACACACACACACACAAAGACACATAGACAGACACAAACACAGACAGAGACACACACACACAGACAGACAGACACACACACACACACACACAGACAGACACAACACTGTCTACACACACACACACTCACACACACACAGACAGACAGACAGACACACACAGACACACAGACAGACAGACAGACACGCACACACACACACACACACAGACAGACACACACACACACACAGACACATAGACAGACACACACACACACAGACAGACAGACACACACACACACACAGACACACACACACACACACAGACAGACACAACACTGTCTACACACACACACACACAGACACACACACACACACACTGAGCCGAGAGACCATGCACACACAGTGGGGTGCTAATTAATGACACTGCAAAAACAATGTCCTTCTCAATTCCCCTGCTTATTAAAGACTGTTATCGCAGCCTCCTGTCTGAATGTGTGTTAGATACAATAGCACCAGAGCATGATCAGAAGACAAGAACCACATGAAAGAAACGTAATCCCCTCAGAAAAGACAGTGAAGAAACACAGCAGATATACCTCAAAGGAGTTTTGCCAAAGGAGTAGATTATACAGTAACAACCAGCCACCCAATTACAAATTCAAATTCCAATAGCCGACAGAACCTGTCAAACTTGTGTTGATTTGTGGTTATTTAACAAGATGAAATTTACATTCACTGAGATTTACTACAAACAATAAAATGTTGAGTTTTCTGTACAGGCAGGAGCATCCCTCAGGACGCGGAGACTTACGGTGTGCTTGGATACCGCGGGGAAAGCAGGAGGGCTCCGCGCATTGGTGTGCGAGTCTTCGGTCACTACGCGATCCGTGCGCATGTACGAATCATACAGACCGTCCCCCGGTCGAGCTGCCGGACAAACGCAAACACAAGCCAACAATTCGGATTAATGAGAATTAAGACGATTGTAAACTTCAATAACCTATCAACGTCTGAGATAATGTATGTTCCAATCTATCAACTAATTTTAATTTCAATCCCGTTTGCTTCCCCTCACACGCATCTAATCTTGTGGCTGCCTCTTACCCGAATAAATCTTTCCGATGACTGGAGCAGGAAAATCACCAGGAAAAGTATCTCCTTTGAGATATTTAAATTCCTTTTGGACCCAACACAGGTGCGTAAGGGAGGTGTTTGGTCACATCCTTACCAACAGACACTCCTAGGGGAATGTACGGAGCCAGAAAGCCAGCCCGTTATGCTGTTCTGCCTCTTACGAGTCCTTTAAAATACCACCGGTTTCCATGGTGCGTCCTACACATCTCTCCTCCTACTCAAACCTCAGAGGCTGACTACAGTTTCATCTGGATCACGAGTTGTTTTTTTCCTACATCACCAATAATAACAATATGAACCACAAAACAATACATGGTCACGGATTGGTAGGTTTCCAAACAAGCTTACAAAGGAACAGAATTTAGCTGGGCAGCGAAATGAACTTTATTCCAAAAAAAAGTTAGCAAAATAACGTAACTTAGATGGGCAGAGAAAATAACTTTATTCCAAACAACTTTACAATTGAACAGAATTTAGCTGAGCAGCGAAATTAACTTTATATCACACAAGCTTCCCAATTATCTCCATACCGTCAGTGGAAAAGCAATAAACGACAATAAATATGCATTTTACTGCCTAGCTCTACTGCAGCTATAGACCTATAAATATCCTAAACTAGAAATGGCAAATTACCTGCTGTGATTGGACCATCCGGTTTTCTGCTCAATATCATCATGACTGCAGACCGAACTTGAGATTGACGCCACCATCCAAAAATAAAAATTATTTAAAAAAACTTGTAGGAAAAACGTTCACAACAAAAAATAGCTGAGCATGTATCAAGCTAAGTTAGAAAGTCGACGGTAGCAGTTCTGATTAGCCGTGAACACACGATCCGAGCAGAACCGCATTCTTTTCCGGCCACCAGAACCAGACACACCGTTTTCTCAACGGTCACTTGCCTAATGAGTTCGTTAATTTCTGGACTAAATTAACACTGTAACATAGAGCATCATGCTAAATTCCATTCTGATAGCATTGAGGAGGCTGTGTGTGTAACGTTAGAACTCCCAGAGTGACCAACGAAGGAAAAGTAGGCTACTCAGCCCAATTTATCAACATGCTAATTACAGTCTGTAGCTAGCTAACAAGCTGAATTACCAGATTCTGATCATTCAAATCCACGCAGGACAGTTAATCAACTAAGCAACACCATGACACATAGTTAATGTCCCCAAATACAATATGGTCAGAATCGCCATTTAATAACGTTACAATTTAATAAAATCGTTAAAGAAAACGTATCGATGTGCAGTGCATACAGCTCGATATGGTGGTGCACATATCAAACGTGAGATTGGCTAATAATACTTTAAAAACCAAAGGGCTCTGGTCACGTACAAAGTCGTGAAAAATTATTTTCAGGAAAAAAACGTTTTGAAAAATGCTAAAGAAGGTTATCTAGCAATTGATAAAAATGGCCATATCATCTCATTTTTCCATCCACTGCATAGTTCGGCTTTACCCCCCCCAAAAGCAGTTGTCTCTGTCTCTCCTCTCCACCGCCAGCGAACATTAGCCAGCCTGCCAAAAGTTCCAGGAACGGTCAACTGCACGCACAAAAACACCCGTCCACATGAACAGCACTTCTGCCAATAACAGTTCGAGTACAGGATTGACACTGATGACCGCCCCGAGTGCTCCTCGAATTTCTCTGAAGACTTTTTCTTTCTGCCTCAAGAACCATCCCCACAAGGAAGCGGGTCGACAACGTAGACTTCTCGGGATTTCACCCCCCCTTTCCTGTACTCTGTAGCCCAATGTTCTCTTGATGGCCAGCGAACCCCAAGCCAGCTCCTCTCCGGGACACTACCGAAAAAGTGCGGTTCCTTGGGTGCCGAAAAGCAGTCCTATCTCAGGACATTGCTTTGCAGACGTCCAACCCGTAGGAGCCCGCTGAATCAGACGTTTGGCTGTTTATATCGGTTCTCGAATCCTTTTCCGCAGGCGCAGCGGTTGAGTTGCAAACCTCGGTGCGTCCCTCTGGTCTCACCCGTTCGTTGCTAAGTGTGTCTGCTACTCCGCGTCCAGTCATCAAACAAAAACACAGAGGCGAGCGCAAATGTGCATTGGGGACTACTGCTGCTCCTGATAGGCAGATGCAAGGGAGGCGGTGGTGTTTCCAAAGGAGATGTCCTGTTTTAAAATAAATATCGGCCTGATAGGTAGATCCGCCTGCCAATCTAGCTCATATCGTGCGGTAACATTACGACCGGAGCTGAAGCTGCTTTGTGGCTCTGTGCACATGCGCACTGTAGCGAGTTACCAAGTGATGGCGGAATCCTGTGTTTATGTTAGGTGGGGTTATAGAGAGTGTATTATTACAGTTGCCAACGTGAGGTTTTCAAGGTAACAAACGATCACCATTACCTAGTGAATTGTTTAGAGAACTAGTAGTAATATGTCATCGGCATGGCATGAAGAGAGTTTCCGTGCTCAAAAAATCGCGAACTGTGGTGTCGACTTTAGAGGCTGAACTTCATACAGTCACTGTAGAGTTCAAAAAGTCAGATTTCCTGAAACACTCGGTGCAATAAATAATTGCATGTAGAATTAAAGAAAACATTACATTTCACAAGTAATACGTGTTAGTATAATGTCTGGCAGGTTTTAGAGTGCCGTTTTCGAGTGTTGATAAAAGTAACACACCCTTTATGTGGCCGAGTGGAATTCACACAGAGCACGTTGTTTGTTTTCAGTTCCCTCTGTAGTTACAGAGTCGAGTACAGCGCTATCTTGCTGGTTGAGCCGTGTGTAGTTAAAGAAGACTACGAGGTATTCTGGGTTAAATTGGACACCCTCTGCCACCAGGTCAAGACAGTAGTGCATGCTAATCTTAGTAAGGGAAGAGAAGCGCTTCCATATTCAGTTTTATAAATAACACCGAAACCATTTTGGGTCTGCCTTCTTAACAGCTGTATCCTTGAAAAAGCAGTGTGACGACCATAGACCGTATAAAAAAAGATTATGACAAATGGGTCCTTTGTGATGGGGGGGGGGGGCGGAGACTGTTCCATTAAATGCCTGACCCGAGGAACACGTACCTGTATTTACCTGGGCATGATGTTGATGCCCATTTGCCTTTGAAATCAGTTGCTGCTGAGACTGGCCTTTTAAAGGTGTTTACTGGTAAACATTCGACAAGCAGGGCTTCCTGAAAAGTAAAAACATACTTGGAGTATGGTCTAAAAATTCAATTGAATTGCAAAAAAAAAAAACTTATGCCATTTTCAATTGATTAAGCAAATCTGTTTAATCTTGGCTACTGCCTGTTTAAGTCCTTCTTAACTAAACTTTGACACCTACCTTCTACACAAGTTCTCGATTTTTCTCCTTAATGCGGTGTGATCCCTACCTTGAGTTGCGTTGGCACCACCTAGTGGCTGTAAATGTATTACAAGTCCTCTTCTCTCACAGTGACGTCACATTTCCCTCCTTCAGAATTACATTTGACTCCAAATAAACCTGCCTGGGCGTTCTAAAGGGTTCCTTAAAGGTGAGCTCACCTCTGTTAAATTCCAGGCATTGAGTTTGACAGACAAAATACAGGTGCTTCCTAATCTCTAATCAGGTGTAGGGGCATTTTCTCATATTTATTGGCATAATTCTGACCAATAATGCTGGACTGAAAGTTCCAGAACCTGTGACACACATGATACAGAGAGGAGGGGAAAGTTCTTCAGCAAAGCAAACCCACCCACACAGCGACTGGCCACTGTGAAACCACATTGCACTGAGAAAAAACTCTTTACAGGGTCTGTGGTAGCTCAGTATTTCACGTAGTGAATCACAGATCTTGAGTGACTGAGTGAACGATAAACAGACAGATTTGTCATTTTTAAAATAGAAAAGATGACAAACCCAACGTGGGATATGACAAGCAGCAGCCTCTCAAGTAAAAATGTGACAGATTCAGTGTGAGTACCCAATGAGGCAAGAGGGAGTGACAAATCTCGTCTAATTCAGATAGTGTGACACAGATGGGAAAATACACTCTACAGGAACAAATATTATTTTAGAGAATTGTCTGGGCTGAGAATGAAACACATTCCCAGTTCAGATTATACAGTGGCACAGATGGTTAAACTATATTTGGCCAGAACAAATATTATTTTAGAGAATCTTCCGCCATGATGAGAAGATGAGTTCACTGAGTGACAGGGAATGTGACTGTGAGCAGGAATCTCAGAGCTCCCCCTGCTGGCCAATGCCTGCCTCTGCAACTGCAGAGCGCTTTTCAGGCAGAGGACACTGTGTACTTTGAGATGGTACATTATTTTACAAACTCCAAGATCTGGTTTTCTCACAATTTGAGATTGCGTGACCCAGGGAAAGGGAGGGTTCAGCTGGTTAGGGGTCCGCTTTTCACTGATCTTCAGCGACCTCCGCTGTTCGATAAGGCATCTGTGGACGGCATCTTAGAGCTGCATGTGAAAGGTCTTCCTCAGGCTCCTGTCTGTGCGAGCTTAGCCACAGGCTGTGCCTCTGCCATGTGTAAATAAACAGCTGGAAACAGCTGGTGTTTCGGAGGAGAACCCCGCCACGGGGTTTGTGCATGAGCACGGCTGTGGCTGCAGATAACTGGGAGGAGCTGCACATGCTCAGACCAATGATGGGCACCACATTTAGATAAAAAATAATTTTCTGACATGCAACCACAATGACTTTTAGATGTGGCCTCCACTATATTCAGTTCTCAATAGGAAGGAGTGATAGAAATTTAACAGATAACAATGTAAATATATCCAATAAATGTACATATTACACAAGAATATCTGCATATTCTTTTTTACTGTACTGTTCAAATCAAAGCAAAACATAAATCATCTCATTACATACTTTGTTTCAGGCAAATATACTTCATGACCCCCTCCCCCCTCCCCTATTAAAACTGTGTTATCTTAAGTTTGACTGATAATCTGCAGGAACATGTTTCCGTACTGACAACCAATACATTACAAACCCCATTAAAGAAGAAAAGCCCACGTGTGCACACAATTGCACAAATAATTATTAAAGGAAAACAAAACTCTTATAAAATGATGACATTTTATTTCATTCTCAGTTTTTTTACAGCTTTACAGATATTTATACACATTTTATTCTCAAAAAAAAACAGATTGCCGGAAAACAACGATTATCCACATCTTGTCACCCTGAGAGGGCGAGAGATAAAATAAGTTACTCACGTTAGACCCTCAAAGGTGCGATAGAGAGGGGGGGGGGGGTCTGGTCGATCTGGAGTGATGGTGGGTGTGTGGTTGTGTGAGTGTGATTGTGGTTTGTGTGGTTGTGTGAGTGTGATTGTGGTTTGTGTGAGTGTGATTGTGTGGTTGTGTGGATGTGTGAGTGTGATTGTGGTTTGTATGGTCTGTGTGGTTGTGTGAGTGTGATTGTGCGAGTGTGATTGTGGTCTGTGTGGTTGTGTGAGTGTGATTGTGGTCTGTGTGGTTGTGTGGTTGTGTGAGTGTGATTGTGCAAGTGTGATTGTGGTTTGTGTGGTTGTGTGAGTGTGATTGTGGTTGTGTGAGTGTGATTGTGGTTTGTTTGGTTGTGTGACTGTGATTGTGGTTTGTGTGGTTGTGTGAGTGTGATTGTGGTTTGTGTGGTCTGTGTGGTTGTGTGAGTGTGATTGTGGTCTGTGTGGTTGTGTGAGTGTGATTGTGGTCTGTGTGGTTGTGTGACTGTGATTGTGGTTTGTGTGGTTGTGTGAGTGTGGTTGTGCGAGTGTGATTGTGGTTTGTGTGGTCTGTGTGGTTGTGTGAGTGTGATTGTGGTTTGTGTGTACAGCGCACGGTCATGCCAGTCTACACAGAGCAAAGGCACAGGCAGACTGAGCTCTGTTAGCGAACTGGCTAAGGCTGGGACTTTCCTCCTGCACAGGGTGGTGTAATGTGTCCTCCACGCCTCCAGGGGGAGTAGGAGGGGCACAGGGTAGGGTGGCTCAGAGCTAGAGTCCAGATCAGGCAGCGGTTACCCAGAGCAGGAAAACATGTGCTTTAAGACAGCTGAGAGGGGGGTGGGGGGGCAGGAACCGCAGCAAGAGGACTGTGGTTATTAGAGTCTGCAACTGGCTTTCATTAGACTTAAATATTTACACTATTTAATGTCAACTATATAGATTATTCCTGTTCATAGCCTCCACGATGCACCAACACATTTTCTTGCTCAGATCTTAGAGGTAAATCCACACCCTGTAGATTTAGACGTGCTGAAAGAAAACCTGTTTTATTTGTACATACATGTTACAGGTCTGATGGCAAGTTATTTTTAAAAATAATCAATAGTTAATTAATATCAATTCCATGCCCCTGTATCTCTGAAATCCTATGCATTGTGCATGAAATCAGGGCATATTTATGTGCAAAACATGTAGTCTTTGTTAAACTACATCACTGATTGAACTGCAGTGGAGATGTTCCTCTGCCTGTTTGAGTTGTGGTTATATAAACACTGTAGGCTAAGGGTACTGCAGGGTACTATAGGGTACTGCAGGGTACTATAGGGTACTATAGGGTACAGTGTTTTGCAGCTTTGGTGTGGTGTCCATCTGGTGTTTCTCTGCTTAATTCTATACATTTCACAGCCTCCATTAAATGACTCATAGTTTCACTTTTTCAGTGCACACAACCCAAACACACCGGTTAAGCACAGCAGACTCTTACTTACAGCGGGGACCAAGAATAAGCAAAATGGAGAAGACTTAGCTGTCCTCAGTGAAGGCGTGAGCTGCATTTAAGCTGTCATACAACACCAGAGGACCTGGAGAAATCCTTCCTGTAACTGACCGTTCTCCTGTAACAGTCCGCATTTCCAGTTCTGCTTTTGCATTTGTGCAAATTGAAATCTGTCACTTCAGGGGACCACAGACCCCCTGTAGTTTCTAAAATGTGCAGCATCTGAAGTTCCAGCATAAAGACGAAGGCTGGCCAGAAATCTGCATCCTGATACACTGCAGAATACATAACAGCTATTGAGGGAATAATACCTATCGACTGCATTATATAAATAACCGCTTTCTTAATGCAATTAGGCTGTGAGTTATAAAATTAAAGTCATGTCTGATGTACAGTGCAAGACAACAGTCTCCAAATAAAATGCACTTTTCTTTCTTTTTTTTTTTTTACAATGAAGAGCTACAGGTGCATTGCTATGATGTGATATATGACATATTCACTTCCCTCCGGGACTGATGGGATTATGCACGTTGCTATGATACGAGCTGCATGTTACGTGAGTGGCGGTTTTTCTCCGCCCCCTGGCTCCCCGAACCTTGAAAGTCATGCACTGGACTCCTAAAAGCCCAGAAGGAAACTCATGCTAAGTAACACTTGCAGTAGCAGCGACGGCAGCAGCAGCTTCTTCAGAAACAGGGTGTGACTGGATCTGTCGGCCATCGAAACGCTGGTCGGAGGGACTCCGGTGTGCCAAAACACGCCTTCTCCCACTCCCAGTCTCCACCTGCCGTGACATTGCCCCGCCTCCACGGGGAGAGGGGGAGGGGCTGAAAGTGTCCTGAGTGGATTGTGCCGTGGCGCTGGCGCGGGGCAGGGGGCGGGGCTAGCCCTTTCCCTGGGCCTCCTGTAAGGCCTGCAGCAGCCGCTGG
>NC_049213.1:41098967-41101467 GCF_013347855.1 Anguilla anguilla | reverse complement strand
CCAGCAGTCAGCACGTTTACAGCCTCCGAAAGCTGGATCCAGCAAACACTGAGATCCAGCAGCCAAGGCTAGCATGCAGGTAGCCGCAGGACAGATGGACCCCAAGGCCACCAGTTCTGCAGGCAAACATGCAGATTCAAGGGAAAGATCCAGAAAAATCCCATTCCATCTTCCGTGAATTCTCAGCCGACTGATGGCTGAACAGACCAGAGAAGCTCAGAGGTGTGAGTGCTTCACTCTTGCGTGAAAAAGGGTGTGCACAGAGTACATTACATTACAGGAATTTACCAGATGCTGCGAACCAGGAGTAACTCAGCAAACAGGAAATGCAGGTCATCTGCTCTCATACGCATTTCACTGCATTCATTAATGAATGGCTGATTATTTCAGTCAATAAATACCATTTAAAGGGACTTTTTTTGCCTTTTGCTTCATTGAAAGGAGATTCTGAATACTAAAGGACATCCTGCAGTTATTGATCTGCCCTGCAGGGGGCAGGGCAGTTTTCCAGTGCAGCATCGGCAGGCGGAGTCAGACGGCAGCGTTAAATGTGAGTTTCCTCACGCTGCCAAACACTGAAGGTCACAGGAGCGACAGGCTTCCTGCACAGGACAATAACACAGATTTTCACACAGGACAATAACACAGCTTTCCAGCTCTGACTGGGTGGAACAACGAAGCACAGAGCCTGGAGATGCAGTGTGTTACCACACTGTGTTTGGAGACAGAGCCTGGAGATGCAGTGTGTTACCACACTGTGTTTGGAGACAGAGCCTGGAGATGCAGCGTGTTGCCACACTGTGTTTGGACCCTCAGAGACGCACACCAAACACCCTCCACTCTCATCCTGAGACCAAACTTGTGAGAGTCGGTCACTTGCTCACTTTAAAGAGCACCTGCAGCTGTTTTCCAGTGCAGTAAACTCACACTGTGGATATCTGAGAGGAATGAAACTCGTGGTCTAAATTAGCCCTTCACAGAAAGAACCCAACCAAGCGCACTAAGAGCAGACCACTCAGAAAAACAGGCCGCTCGGGAAACCAGAGCTCACGCTTTGAGCCGGAAATGCAGGCCTCGCTGTAATTACAGTACATGTGTGAAGCCCAACACCAAAACCACACTGAGGCAGGGTGAGAAGCTGGGGTTAACAACATTAATTACCCTTAATTAGGCAGCATCAGCTAATCAGACAGCCTCAGCTAAAACCCGTCTTCTTCCTGATGGATATTCGCTGTTGTGCAGCCTGGTGATCTCTGAAGTGCCAAACATGACTAACTCTGACTCGACTCCTTTGGTCTCAGGCAGTGCTACATGGATTTCATGTGCAGGTGTGTACAGTGCCTACATATGTCTGTGCATGATACCGTTACAGTACAACACGTATGCACTGAGTGAACATGCCAAAGGCGTGTGTTGTGTTCCCTCCTATTTCTGTTCACATACAATTTGCTTAAACAACTTTAAGCCAAATTTACCCCATTTAGAATCTGTCCTTGTATCTGTAGCGCCGGCAGGGTACAGCTTTGTTGCCACACAATGACACAAAGGCAATCCTGCCAACTGCAACCCCTCCTCTGAAATGCTATGGCCAATCAGGTGCTGCCCTGCAGGGCTGCTAGCCAATCAGGACCAGCAGGGTCAGGACACCATAAAGCTCTCACTTTCGCCCCATAGATTCAGTCCGCTTTGAACTGCACCTCCCTCAGTCTATCACAGGAAGTCCTCCCACAAGAGGAATTCTTGCACTTCCACACGGCTAAATATACCCTCAGGACTTCCTGCGCATTCCGTGAACAGAGAAAGTGTGGCTTTGGAAACAATGGAGCAGACCCCGCCCCTCAATGACAAACAGGCCCCGCTCCTCAATGATAAACAGACCCCGCCCCTAAATGACAAACAGGCCCGCCCCTCAATGACAAACAGGCCCCGCCCCTCAATGACAAACAGGCCCCGCCCCTCAGTGACAAACAGAACCCGCCCCTCAGTGACAAACAGGCCCCACCCCTCAGTGACAAACAGGCCCCGCCCCTCAGTGACAGACAGGCCCCGCCCCTCAGTGACAAACAGAACCCGCCCCTCAGAGACAGACAGCCTCCTCTCACACAAGGATCTAAATCCCACCGCACGCGGCAGGGAGAAGTGAAATCGGTCCAAGCGGGATTTTCCCATCCGGAATGGCTGGAGTTTGTGTACAGGGAAAACAGCTCCGACTGCAGAAACTCCTCCTTTATACCCTACGGCACAGCCTGAGTGTCACTGTGAGATAAAAGAGCTCCATTCCAGTGTACAGGGGCCACACACACCCCACACACGCCACACACACACGCCACACACGCCCCACACACACGCCACACACGCCACACACACCCCACACACACTCCACACACGCCCCACACACACCCCACACACGCCACACACACACGCCCCACACACCCCACACACACGCCACACACACGCCACACACACCCCACACACACCACACACGCACTCCACACACGCC
>NC_049213.1:41086467-41093967 GCF_013347855.1 Anguilla anguilla | reverse complement strand
TCTCACATCTCTCCACCTTCAGCCAATAGCAAGAGTCTTTACATCTCTCCACCTTCAGCCAATGACAAGACATTTCACATCTATTCACCTTCAGCCAATAACACAAGTTGTCACAGGCAACCCTGTGAAAATTTAGTTAATAGTGCAAAGCTTCAAAGATCACAAACTCTGAGTGCACATGGACAGGCTGGCAGTAAGAAGAGTCTTTACTGGGGGGCTGCGGTGGCCAACGTGAGCCATCTTCCCCTCTGTAGCCATGGCGACGATCAGCCACAGTGAATGATTTGAGACAGAACAGCGTAAGAGGAAGGATCCTCATTTAGCTCTGAGTTATTAATATTACTCACACATATCTGCCAGGATCACACAGAGAGGCTGTAGGGAAGCAGATGGTGAACCACACCTCACAATCCTGTCCATCATCACAATCATCATCACCATCACCACTTCCATCACCGTCACCACCTCCATCACCATCATCATCACTACCTCCATATCCACCATAATCAGATCCTGTAAGACACGTGCTCCTCGTCTCAGACTCAGACATTGATATGATGATCTGTTTCCTCCTGTGACACAGGCCTATCCGAGCAGGATCAGCCTAAACTGATCTGAGTCTAAACTCAGCTCCACCGACTGCTGCCGTCCCCCAGAATCACTCAGGCCAACCAGGAAGCATGAGCGCAAGAGTTCTGTCATAAAGCCCCGTCTTAAACACCCCACATAAATGTGGCAGATCCCAGACGAGAAGCTTCCGGAGTCTGAACACAAACACGAGCTCACAGCAGCTCGCTGCACCTGTCCTGCCCAACCCCCCTGACTTTTTTACAGAAGGTTCCGGAAATATGTGAACCCCTCCATCCTCTGGAAGACCAAACTGATTCACTACCCTGGATTCGTCACAGCCAAACAGCCGAGTGTGTGCTCTGCCCCGCACCCTACCTTGCCCCCCACTCCGCCCCGCACCCTACCTTGCCCCCGCTCCGCCCCGCACCCTACCTTGCCCCCGCTCCGCCCCGCACCCTACCTTTCCCCCCTGCCTGCCCGCCGGTCGGCGGAAGAAGGAGGTCTTGGCGGTAAAGAAGGTGAAGTCGTCGCTCTCCTCGTCCAGACTGCAGTAGCCGCTGCTCGTGCTGTTGCTGGAGCTCATTTAGCCGCGGTCTGAGCCGCGCTCCCTGCCGGCTCCAGGGTGGGGGGGCGGGCCCGGCAGGCTCGGGGGGGGGGCCTGGCAGGCTGGGGGGGTCCTGGCAGGGTGGGGGGTCCCAGCTCTACATCTCATCAAACATCCAAGTGGGTGTGAACGGGTGGGTGCTCGGAAAATCTGCAAAAACCCCGCTCACGCTTCTTCTGTTCACGGTCTACGCGACGCAGAATTCCCATGAGGCAGCTGGGCATCAGGGAGGATTCTGGGAGCTCAGCGGTCCGGCCGCCCCCCTCGACAGATCGGGTTTAAAAAC
Organism: Anguilla anguilla; assembly: GCF_013347855.1. NCBI lineage: Eukaryota > Metazoa > Chordata > Actinopteri > Anguilliformes > Anguillidae > Anguilla > Anguilla anguilla. Next base: position 41,092,507 of record NC_049213.1, on the reverse strand, counting down.
AACGAGTTCAGCTCTTCGGCACCTGCGCCTTCCTCCGTCCTCCTGCTCGCTCTGTTCGCCGAACAGAGAGGAAGTGCCTACACACACGCGCGCGTGCACACACACACGCGCGCACACACACGCGCACCAGCACACTATCGGTTGCGAGTCCAAGCCGGCCGGCAGGCAGCGCGGGGGCCTGAGGATCGGGGTGTCCGGGCAGCTGCCTGATCCCAGCTTTCTTTCTGAAGCCAGAGAATCCGCTCAGCAACACCCTGACTCTGCTGCTGCTTCAGGATCACTGCGCCGAGAGAGACGAGCGCTGCCTACTCCTCCTCCCTCCACCCCCCTCTCTCTCCTTCCCTCTCCCTCCCACTCTCCCTCCCCCTCTCTCAGTCTCTCTCTCGATTCTCTCTCCCTTCCTCCCTCTTTCTCTCTCCATCTCTCCTTCTCTCTCTCTGTCCCCTTCTCTTTCTTTCCTTCCCTCTTGCTCCCACCATCCCTCTCTCTCTCTCTCTCTTTCTCTCTCTCTCGCCCCCCCCCCCCTCTCTCTGTGGTTTAGCCGGCTATCTTCCTCTTACACAAACACCCCCTCCCTCCCCCCCTTTTCTTCCTGCATGTAACCGCTCTCAACCCAACTGTCGCTACTTCCTCTAAGAGAGAAACGCTGCAGAGCAAACCTGCTGCACCTCAGGTTCCCTCTCTGAGATCCAGAGTGCCGCTGGACCCAGACCAGAACCAGCCCCTGAGATCCAGACCAGAACCAGCCCCTGAGATCCAGAACCAGCCCCTGAGAACCAGAGCAGAACCAGCCACTGAGATCCAGACCAGAACCAGCCCCTGAGATCTAGAGCAGAACCAGCCCCTGAGATCCAAAGCAGAACCAGGCCCTGAGATCCAAAGCAGAACCAGCCCGAGATCTAGAGCAGAACCAGCCCCTGAGATCCAAAGCAGAACCAGCCCCTGAGATCCAGACCAGAACCAGCTCCTGAGATCTAGAGCAGAACCAGCCCCTGAGATCCAGACCAGAACCAGCTCCTGAGATCTAGAGCAGAACCAGCCCCTGAGATCCAAAGCAGAACCAGCTCCTGAGATCCAGAGCAGAACCAGCCCCTGAGATCCAGACCAGAACCAGCTCCTGAGATCTAGAGCAGAACCAGCCCCTGAGATCCAAAGCAGAACCAGCCCCTGAGATCCAGACCAACACTGTAACAAGAGAGTTATATTTTTCACTGGGGTTTCATTTACTGCCAATACAAAGAGAGAAAATGTGTGATTGAAATGAGAACATGTGAATTCAAACTACAAAAATGTCATTCTGCAGGTTAAAGGTGAACTAATGCCCTAATGCCCTTTGACCCTGAGCTTGACAATAAACTATACACCTCAAACCATACTAAACCATACCATACCATAACATACCATACCATATCTTATCATACCATACCATACCATACCATACCACACCATACCATACCATATAATTTCACAGCTCCACACTGGGGGACCTACATTTCCATACTGCTATTGTTTGGTATCAGTAATTAAGGAAGACAGAGAGCTAATTTAACATTGTTGGCTCCTTCATTACAGAGAAAGAACTGGGCACAGATATATATATATATATACACACTTCAGTGTCCTAATTTAAAATATGTCCGCAACTGTAATCATAATATGAAGAGGACATGTCCACCATCAGCTCAAATGCAGCACATTCTAGTTCACTGGAACCCTGTACCTCACTTCTCTAATTTAAACAGAAGACACATAAAACGCTGTTATGTGCATGAAAAGGTAAATAAAGATGAAAGCAGGGCTCTTTAGAAGCCCCTAAGTGCGGGCAGTTTGAAATCATTTATCGCTTTTATTCACACGAGGCCCTCCTGTTAAGGGCTTCCCCCTGAACCAGGAGCGCTTTCATTTTGGGTCCTTTCATCTTCCAGAGGGGACGGGCGCGAGGTGTCTGTGGGCGTAGATATCGACCCCCCTCCCCCCCTCCCCCCTCCCCCACGCATGGATAGAAAGCGCTCGGTATCATCTCATGACAAATTACCTTGAGCTTCAGGCTTTGCCACTATTACCATAATTGAGTGGTGGCTGACAGAAGAGACAGAGTGGGCATGGGCCCACCCCTGGGGGGCAGGGGGGTGGGGGCGGGTGGTGATATTGACCAGTTGTGGAGATGGAGCCTCCCCATGTTCGGGGTCAATACTGTCCCCCCAGTCATCGGGGAGAGCTGGGAGGAGCGCAAAGGGAACAGGCCAAAAAAACAAAGCAGCCACAGCAAGAGCAGCAAGTAAAACAGCTCCAGACAAACTCGCCCCCCCCTCAGCATGGTCATGGTCCTGGGGGGCTGGGGGGCTGGGTTAGGGTTTGAGCTGGTCAATGAACCAGCGTGGGCCTGAGTGTTATTACTGTGTGCGTCCAGGGGAATCCACAAACACACACACATGCATGCACACACACAAACACACAGACATGCATGCACACACACACACACACACACACACCCAGCCTGACACACACACACACACACACACATGCTCACACACACTCTCACACACACACTCAGCCTGACACACACACACACACACACACACACATGCTCACACACACTCTCACACACACACACACCCACCCTGACACACACACACACACACGCTCACACACACGCCCAGTCTGACACACTCACACACACACACACTCTCACACACACACACACACACACACACACACGCCCAGCCTGACACACACTCTCACATACACACACACACTCACACACACTCTCTCACACACACACACACACACACACACTCACACACACCTTCCGTCTGATTGGACACTGCTACTCTGCGCTGTGGCTTGCCAGGGTCCGGGATGGGCAGCTCAGTGCTGAAGCAGTGAGCAGCACAGACAGAGCTGATCAATGCTTCACCTCTCAGCAAACCTTTTATGTGTGCACCACTAATCTCTGCACTTCATTCTGCCTGTCCTTCAAAAGCCTCAGCATCTCAAATCAAACACACAGCCGCAGTTTAATTCCACAGAGAACAGCCCCTGTGACCTTCGTTCAGCTTTCGTTCAGCTCATCCAGGCACAGGAGCAGGTAAAGGGTTAACCGTGTTCCAGGGTGGAATGCAGGAGCAGGTAAAGGGTTAACCGTGTTTCCAGGGTGGAATGCAGGAGCAGGTAAAGGGTTAACCGTGTTTCCAGAGTGGAATGTAGGAGCAGGTAAAGGGTTAACCGTGTTCCAGGGTGGAATGTAGGAGCAGGTAAAGGGTTAACCGTGTTTCCAGAGTGGAATGCAGGAGCAGGTAAAGGGTTAACCGTGTTTCCAGAGTGGAATGTAGGAGCAGGTAAAGGGTTAACCGTGTTCCAGGGTGGAATGCAGGAGCAGGTAAAGGGTTAACTGTGTTCCAGGGTGGAATGCAGGAGCAGGTAAAGGGTTAACCGTGTTTCCAGGGTGGAATGTAGGAGCAGGTAAAGGGTTAACCGTGTTTCCAGGGTGGAATGCAGGGGCAGGTAAAGGGTTAACCGTGTTTCCAGGGTGGAATGTAGGAGCAGGTAAAGGGTTAACTGTGTTTCCAGAGCGGAATGCAGGAGCAGGTAAAGGGTTAACCGTGTTTCCAGGGTGGAATGTAGGGGGGCAGCGCATACATTAGTCACCCATCAAACCCCTCATTTGCATCTTTAATCCCACCAATATTTCAGCAGCAACAGGACATATGATCCAATAAAATGATAAAGTCCACAGTAATGTTGGGTTTCAGCACTCAGAGCCCTGATGAGCTGGGGGGGGGGGGGGCAGGGGGGGCAGGTTCACATCACACACACCCATCCGCGTGATGTTTGCGCCTCACAGAAACACGCAGGTACACCTGATGCCCAGAGGACAGAGCCAACACCCCCTCAGACCTCACACACTCTGCCTAATTACAGAGTATGAACCTTTCCTCACACACACACACACACACACACATACACACACATTTCACTAATGTGTGGTGAGCTTTCTGGTGCAAAATGGCTGCCGTGCATCACCCAGGTGGGTGCTACACACACACACACACACAAACACATACACACAAGGACACACACACTCACACACACACACCTCGTCTGGGCCTGGACCCTGCGTCATCCGGAACCCACAGTTAATTATTAATCTGAGGGGTAACCTTACAGCGCGTGGAACAGAAGGGGAGAATCCGATCGCCTGCGTGAGCTCTTCGGCCAGGCTGAGGTCATGTTGGGTGTTGGATTATGCATCACTTCCTGTTCCTCTCGGGGGTGTAAGTGTTGTTGTGCGTGCTGTAGCTTCACCGCCTCAGTAGCTGTGAGGGTGGGTGTTCTCACAGTTACTCAGTTCCCCCGACGCGCCCCCCCCCCCTACAGCACACACTGCCAGCGGATCAGCTGGCCTGGCTGCTAACTGCGCTGATTCTGCCCCTGCGTGAGCGTGCTGGACTCCCCCGCTCCATCCTGGAGCCCAAAAATGGACAATCCGCCTGGGGGGGGGGGGGGGGGCATTGTGTTTGAGACCAGAAAAATGACAGTAATTATGTCATAATTGGGGTCCTGTCCAATGAGCTCTGTGCATCCTCTGACGCAGGCTCCTCCTCACAGGGAAGCTGATGGCCTTCTGCTAGGCCCAGCAGCTCACCATTCTGACCCCCCCACAGCGGCTCACCATTCTGACCCCCCCACAGCGGCTCACCATTCTGACCCCCCCACAGCGGCTAAGAGATGCTAATCAAAGCTGATATTGACCCCCCTCTGCTGAGCTGCTGAACATTACTGAACATGGGCAGCCAAGCTGCTGAACGTTACTGAACAAGGGCAGCTGAGCTGCTGAACATCACTGAACAAGGGCAGCCAAGCTGCTGAACGTTTCTGAACATGGGCAGCCAAGCTGCTGAACGTTTCTGAACATGGGCAGCTGAGCTGCTGAACATTACTGAACATGGGCAGCTGAGCTGCTGAACATCACTGAACAAGGGCAGCCGAGCTGCTGAACATCACTGAACATGGGCAGCTGAGCTGCTGAACATCACTGAACAAGGGCAGCCAAGCTGCTGAACGTTACTGAACATGGGCAGCCAAGCTGCTGAACATCACTGAACATGGGCAGCTGAGCTGCTGAACATCACTGAACAAGGGCAGCCGAGCTGCTGAACATCACTGAACATGGGCAGCTGAGCTGCTGAACATCACTGAACAAGGGCAGCCGAGCTGCTGAACGTTACTGAACATGGGCAGCCGAGCTGCTGAACATTACTGAACATGGGCAGCTGAGCTGCTGAACATCACTGAACAAGGGCAGCCAAGCTGCTGAACGTTACTGAACATGGGCAGCCGAGCTGCTGAACATTACTGAACATGGGCAGCTGAGCTGCTGAACATCACTGAACAAGGGCAGCCAAGCTGCTGAACGTTACTGAACATGGGCAGCCGAGCTGCTGAACATTACTGGCATGGGCAGCTGAGCTGCTGAATGTTACTGAACATGGGCAGCTGAGCTGCTGAACATTACTGGCATGGGCAGCTGAGCTGCTGAATGTTACTGAACATGGGCAGCTGAGCTGCTGAACATCACTGAACATGGGCAGCTGAGCTGCTGAACATCACTGAACATGGGCAGCTGAGCTGCTGAACATCACTGAACAAGGGCAGCCGAGCTGCTGAATGTTACTGAACATGGGCAGCCGAGCTGCTGAACATTACTGGCATGGGCAGCTGAGCTGCTGAATGTTACTGAACATGGGCAGCTGAGCTGCTGAACGTTACTGAACATGGGCAGCCAAGCTGCTGAACGTTACTGAACATGGGCAGCCGAGCTGCTGAACATTACTGGCATGGGCAGCTGAGCTGCTGAATGTTACTGAACATGGGCAGCTGAGCTGCTGAACGTTACTGAACATGGGCAGCTGAGCTGCTGAATGTTACTGAACATGGGCAGCCGAGCTGCTGAACATTACTGGCATGGGCAGCTGAGCTGCTGAACATCACTGAACATGGGCAGCTGAGCTGCTGAACATCACTGAACATGGGCAGCCGA
>NC_049213.1:41073967-41081467 GCF_013347855.1 Anguilla anguilla | reverse complement strand
TCCAGGAAATCCGTGAACAGAGGGAGCGGTTAAACCGGGTTAAACCGGGTTAAACCGGGTTAAACCGGGTTAAACGGAACACACTGCATGAGCTGGATTAGACATCAGAGCCACATTCCGACTGCACTTTAAACCCAGTACACGCTAAAAAGCCAGAACACCCTAAAAACCCAGAACACCCTAAAAACCCAGAACACGCTAAAAACCCAGTACACGCTAAAAACCCAGTACACGCTAAAAACCCAGTACACGCTAAAAAGCCAGAACACGCTAAAAACCCAGAACACCCTAAAAACCCAGAACACGCTAAAAACCCAGTACACGCTAAAAACCCAGTACACGCTAAAAAGCCAGAACACGCTAAAAACCCAGAACACGCTAAAAACCCAGAACACACTAAAAACCCAGAACACGCAAAAAAACCCAGAACACGCTAAAAACCCAGAACACGCTAAAAAACCCAGTACACGCTAAAAAGCCAGAACACGCTAAAAACCCAGAACACGCTAAAAACCCAGAACACGCTAAAAACCCAGAACACGCTAAAAACCCAGAACACGCGCTCTCTCAGCCTCAACTCTGACGCTCTGAATGAGATAACCTGGGGGGGGGGGGGTGTCACAGGGTGGGGGGGGGGGGCAGCTACAGGACCAGCAGCAGGGTCCCTGTGACACACACTGCGTTTACCGCGTTGCAGACCGTAATGTGTCGAGCGGTTCTTATATTCAGCGATCTTTCCAGATGGAAAATCTACGGGCAGAGGGAAGCGTACAGGCCGTAGCCACAGACAGGCCGTAGCCACAGACATGCCGTAGCCACAGACAGGCCGTAGCCCTGTAAGAAAATCCCGTCCGTCTACAGGACGGAAACTCACGGTAGCTCTCTGAAAATCCATGGAAGCTCCTGTCCTAATATCCAGTCACTTCACATTCCTATCAACTATTGATCCACCTCACTCCCGTAAGCAGTGAGAGCCTGGAAGGGACAGCCTGGGCTGGCAGGCTTTTCAAACAGCCTGGGCTGGCAGGCTTTTCAAACAGCCTGGGCTGGCAGGCTTTTCAAACAGCCTGGGCGCACACAAAGAATAAAGCCAAAGTCAGAACTCTGTTCAGCCAAATCATTTCACCTGCATGCAGAAGAACGTTAATCAAACACATCAGTATTGATCTGGATGTAGAGCACACAGGCTGGTCTGGTGCGTGAACATAATTAATGATGCCGGACTCGTACACTTAATCTGCACGTTGGCTAAAGGTAACTCCCAGTGCAGTGTCATGTGAACTATTATATCAAATACTGCATCATCACTAAATCAACTGACAGGCTTGCTATAAAGCAGCCAACTTACTTTCCCATTATGGTCTGCATCTGCATCAGGGACACTCGGTCCTGGATGACTGTACAAACTGTACGAGCTTCCACCCAGTCCAGCGAGTACAGCAGCTGATTCACCCCCCCCCCCATCTCATCTCCTGAATTACAGCAGCTGATTCACCCCCCCCCCCATCTCATCTCCTGAATTACAGCAGCTGATTCACTCCCTCCCTGCTCATCTCCTGACTCATCGACAGCAGCATCACTTCCCCCCCCCCCCCCCCCCCCGCCTTTGAGACCAGGAACGCCTGCAGAACAGCAGCCCTTCAGGAAGGAACCCCCCCTGACCCCCGGCCCAGCCCCCTCACACCCGAAGCCCGGCCCAGCCCCCTCACACCCGAAGCCCGGCCCAGCCCCCTCACACCCGAAGCCCGGCCCAGCCCCCTCACACCCGAAGCCCTGCGCTAAGCTGGAGATCTCTCCCTATTCGGCGTCGGTTTGAAACGAGAAGTGCTTTTCATTTCATTCTTTCACAGACGAAAGGATGTGACCATCCATCATCAGTCCTGCTCATAGTCAGCGGTTAACCAAAGCGTAACGCTGATATTTAACCAATAATTCGGTCAGGACTAAAAGACAGAGAGCGAATAACAATAACATTTCCACAGACAGAAAATCCTCTGGAAACTGCTCAATAATCTCCTCCGTTTATATAATATCCTGTAAAACTCTATCAGTTAATTAAAGTTTAATCTACTAAGAATCTTAAGTATGGAAGGTCAGCAGTTTGTCCAACATGATGTTCCTACACTTCTCAATATGACGATCAGGAAGAACGAATTTCACGTGAACACATCTACTGAAATGAAGAAGTCAGGAAGCACCTCCTCTTTTTAAACAGGGTCACACATTAGGGACGCTGCCAGAAACGTAAGTTCCTCTTTGGACAGAAGAGCAGAATGTCCAAGAACAAAGCCACAGTCACCACTGAAGAGGAAGCAGGACCAGAATTCCCCCAGAAATTACCAGAATTCAAAAGGGAATTTTTCAGACAAGATCTCACTTGACATCTCCCACTGTAACCCCCGCCCCCCAATGCCTCCCCACCCACAGAAAAGCTTCAGGTTTCTGCTCAACATCCACGTCAGCACTTTGTCGGCCTCCCCGATGCTGACAGCGACAGACCTGGAACACATCCGCAGCTCCTCTACACAGCACCAGTGACATCATCTCAGATGTTTTTGCTCGAAACGGTCAGGAAATTGACCCCGCCCTTTCAACTGTGTGGACCAAGTGCTGCCACGAAATGCAAGCTGATGTGGATGTCTGTGTCACTGGGGCATTCTGTGAGCTCCTTCAGGGTTCTGTGAAATCCTTTAGGGCATTCTGTGAGCTCCTTTAGGGCATTCTGTGAGCTCCTTTAGGGATCTGTGAGCTCCTTCAGGGTTCTGTGAGCTCCTTCAGGGATCTGTGAGCTCCTTCAGGGATCTGTGAGCTCCTTCAGGGTTCTGTGAGCTCCTTCAGGGCTCTGTGAGCTCCTTTAGGGCATTCTGTGAGCTCCTTTAGGGCATTCTGTGAGCTCCTTTAGGGTTCTGTGAGCTCCTTTAGGGCATTCTGTGAGCTCCTTTAGGGTTCTGTGAGCTCCTTTAGGGCTCTGTGAGCTCCTTTAGGGTTCTGTGAGCTCCTTTAGGGCATTCTGTGAGCTCCTTTAGGGTTCTGTGAGCTCCTTTAGGGCATTCTGTGAGCTCCTTTAGGGCATTCTGTGAGCTCCTGTAGGGCTCTGTGAGCTCCTTTAGGGTTCTGTGAGCTCCTTCAGGGATATGTGAGCTCCTTTAGGGTTCTGTGAGCTCCTTCAAGACTCTGTGAGCTCCTTTAGAGCATTCTGTGAGCTCCTTTAGGGCATTCTGTGAGCTCCTTTAGGGTTCTGTGAGCTCCTTTAGGGCATTCTGTGAGCTCCTTTAGTGTTCTGTGAGCTCCTTTAGGGTTCTGTGAGCTCCTTTAGGGCTCTGTGAGCTCCTTTAGGGCATTCTGTGAGCTCCTTTAGGGTTCTGTGAGCTCCTTTAGGGCATTCTGTGAGCTCCTTTAGGGTTCTGTGAGCTCCTTTAGGGCATTCTGTGAGCTCCTTTAGGGCTCTGTGAGCTCCTTTAGGGCTCTGTGAGCTCCTTTAGGGTTCTGTGAGCTCCTTTAGGGCATTCTGTGAGCTCCTTTAGGGCTCTGTGAGCTCCTTTAGGGTTCTGTGAGCTCCTTTAGGGCTCTGTGAGCTCCTTTAGGGCATTCTGTGAGCTCCTTTAGGGCTCTGTGAGCTCCTTTAGGGTTCTGTGAGCTCCTTTAGGGTTCTGTGAGCTCCTTTAGGACATTATGTGAACTCCTTTAGGGCTCTGTGAGCTCCTTTAGGGTTCTGTGAGCTCCTTTAGGGCTCTGTGAGCTCCTTTAGGGTTCTGTGAGCTCCTTTAGGGCTTTGTGAGCTCCTTTAGGGTTCTGTGAGCTCCTTTAGGGCTCTGTGAGCTCCTTTAGGGTTCTGTGAGCTCCTTTAGGGCTCTGTGAGCACCTTTAGGGTTCTGTGAGCTCCTTTAGGGCATATTTAGGCCAATGAATTCTGCACTGAAATTTCCTGTTTTTTGTCTCAGAGGTTGTTGAATGCAGTTGATTCTACATGGCACAAGCTGACCCCCACCGCAGTGCTGAGCGTGCTCTGTGGCCCCCACCGCAATGCTGAGCGTGCTCTGTGGCCCCCACCGCAGCGCTGAGCGTGCTCTGTGGCCCCCACCGCAGCGCTGAGCGTGCTCTGTGGCCCCACCGCAGCGCTGAGCGTGCTCTGTGGCCCCCACCGCAGCGCTGAGCGTGCTCTGTGGCCCCCACCGCAGCGCTGAGCGTGCTCTGTGGCCCCCACCGCAGCGCTGAGCGTGCTCTGTGGCCCCCACCGCAGTGCTGAGCGTGCTCTGTGGCCCCCACCGCAGCGCTGAGCGTGCTCTGTGGCCCCCACCGCAGTGCTGAGCGTGCTCTGTGGCCCCCACCGCAGCGCTGAGCGTGCTCTGTGGCCCCCACCGTAGTGCTGAGCGTGCTCCGCGATGGTACTCACACAAGGTGAAGGGCGTCTGTGTCTGTGCTTTTGGGCTTGTGTTCCAATTGGCCGACACATGGACACCATTAGGGTAACGGCCATGTTTGCAGACATAAACTGACTAATTGGAGCAAGCAGAGGGTGATTAGGAGACGATAATGCCCTCCCTGTGTGCCCCAGGGCAACAGGCTTAAAAGCACAGAGAGGAGCTGTTCTCTGGACTCCCCAAAGTGACCTGCCACACAAACGCCCTTTTAGAAGCAAGTTTACACAACGGTTCAATTAAACTGGAAGTTATGCAGAAAAAACACTGGAAATGATCCCAGAGGAAAGAGAGTAATTCAGCCAGAGGAAGAAAACACGAGATGGTGAGCGATTAAGAGAGGGCAAGGTGGGGTTGGGCAGGACAGGGCTGGGATAGAGCCCCCACTTTAGCCCCCCCCCCCCATCTCAGCCTGAACCTTTCACCCCTCCAGCTGAGCCACCTGGCAGTGAACCCGCAACCCCCCCCCCCCCCCCACCAAGGTGAACATCACACCACAGACTCTGCACTGTTTGCCTCCTGCTTCAGACGGTCCAGCGCACAGCCCCCCCATCATCCCCCCACCCCCCGCCTGTGAGCTGCCATTCTCCAACCCACAGAGGGACGCTAAGTCAACAGTGCGCCCCTGCCCCCCCCCCCCCCCCCCCCCAAAGCAGCCACCAAACCCTGAGGAGCTGCGGAAACACAACACAACCCCCCCCCCCAGCACCGAGCCTCAAAACATCACTCCCTCATCCTCCCCTCTCTCCCCCCCTCAAACCTCTATATCTCTCACACCGCTCTCTCTCTCTCATCCCTCTCTTTCTCTCCCTCCCTCCCATTTTTCCATCCTCTCCTGTTTTGTCCCTCCTCCCTGGAACACCTTTTTCTGCTTCCAATGGTAGACTCCGGAGATCTTTCCATCTTCCTTTCCTCTTTTTTCACTCCTCTTCCCTCCCTCCCTCTTTCCAACAGCCAGAGTCTTTCTGAAGGACTTTAAGATTAGGGCTCTTTCCACTGGAGAACCTGCCTAACAATGTAAATAAACCATAGAGCAGCCAGGCTGGTTATCACACAGTCTACTGATGGGACATGGGTGAGAGGAACCCCACAGAAGGAACAGCGCTCTCCCTCTCTCTCTCTCCCTCTCTCTATTTATCTCTCTCTCTTTCTCTCTCTCTCTCCCTTTCTCTCCCAGTCTCCAGGCATATTTGTGTAAGAGATAATTGCCTCTGGCTGGCCAGATGTGGCCAGATGTGCTTTGGGGAAGGTTCCAGAAGTGCAGTACTCGCGTGCAGAAGCACCACGGCACCAAGTCTGAACACAGGGCTGTTTGTGAACTTCGACCTGAGAGCCTCCGAACGTGTCAGTGACCCGTTTTCTAAGACCTCACGTTTAAGTGTTTCTATCTCAGAGCCAATGCGTCAGCGTTTATCAGCATTGCTAAATCGTTTCCAACAAATATGCCATTTTTCCAGAATTCCATCTGAGGACAGGGATGAGAAAGGAAACATCCGGAATAGCTGAACTCTGGGGTTCCTGGCAAGCGCACGCTCCAAACATTCCACCCCCCCCCCCCCGCCATTCCATCCTGGCTTTCCCATCCCGTCCTGGCGCCAAAGGCCGTTTCCACGGAAACGGTGAACAGAAGAGGGTCGAGTCAGAAAAGCAGCATCGCTCATGGAATACCAGTGACAGGGAGCGAGGAGTGGGCCCAGAACATCTCAGACCCGACCAGTCGAGTCTCGAGAGCCCAGAACATCTCAGACCTGACCAGTCGAGTCTTGAGAGCCCAGAACATCTCAGACCCGACGAGTCGAGTCTCAAGAGTCACCCAGATCACCATCCCACCGTTTGAGGCGCCGTTAAAGTGATACACTGCGGCCCGCAACAAAGGCCACACACCTGCAAGGCATTCTGGGCCGTCATTATCAGCTCTCTACAGAAGGGTCTCAGAAACAACAGGCACACCAATCAGAGCTGCGCAGGCTTGTCAATATTAGCCTGATCCCACCGGCTACTGCGCAGATATTTTTACAAAAATACAATGCAGACACCCACAGCTGGTGCTCTCATTCAGAGCGGGTCCCTGAGGCGATGAAAAGTTCTCCAGCCCAAAAGAAAGAGCCGCTGATGAGCTCTGGCTGGTACCGAGGCAGTGCTGTGGCCTGATGGGATATCACTGCACAGAACCACACAGCCCCGAGCCAGCACTGTGGCCTGATGGGATATCATTGCACAGAACCACACAGCCCCGAGCCAGCACTGTGGCCTGATGGGATATCATTGCACAGAACCACACAGCCCCGAGGCAGCACTGTGGCCTGATGGGATATCACTGCACAGAACCACACGGTCCCGAGGCAGCACTGTGGCCTGATGGGATATCACTGCACAGAACCACACAGCCCCGAGGCAGCACTGTGGCCTGATGGGATATCACTGCACAGAACCGCACACTGAACATGTCACAGACTGCATATAAACCCATTTCTTTACACATGCTGGCCAATACACCAATTCAACGGCCCCGCCCCCGCCCCCGCCCCCGCCCCCGCCCCCACCCATCCAAACCCCCTCACAAGCATCGAGATATTCTTCCTTGTGCGGCAAGACTATGTCATGTGACTCAAACACCGGCCTCCTGCCAAAATATGAGCACCAGGGAGCCTCAGAGCTGCCTGTGAATCTCATCTGATACCCGGGAGAGGAGGAGGAGGAGGACTCCGCCCAATTAGCCTCGTTAATCCCGCAGGGTCCTGAAGAGCACGCCAGTCTTTACCACCAAACACACGCCTGGAACAAAACAGGTCCTACAAGTCACAGACCGTTTCAGTCACAGCCCTGATAATGACCTTCAAACGACCTTCAGCCACTCACCAGCAAGCTGCGGTTAGAAAGCCCAGCCAGTCCATTTCTCTGACGAGTCTTCAGTGTTTCTGTGTGCTCAGCAGAACTGAACACCACTGAGATGAACCCTACTGATAACAGAGAGACAGACATCTGTCTTCCCTAGAGGGGTATGCCACTGTATGGAGTTTAGGGGTACACAAGTTTACTTTACAAATGAGTGGAGAGAATCCAAGGGCTCATTCCAATCGTT
>NC_049213.1:41053967-41068967 GCF_013347855.1 Anguilla anguilla | reverse complement strand
GGAAATGTGCATGTCCTCAGATAAATACAATGGTCCAGTCAACATGCCAAAATTTTAACACATCAAAACGGTACTTGTTCACACGTTCATTTGTGACGTGTTGACGTGAGGTAACGTATGGGAAGCCAAGAACAGCTCACGTCAAGGGCAGGATCCCAATCTCATGAATAAAGGGGTCAGCATGCTTTGGACGCTTTCGTTAGGACGCTCACGTTAGGATGCTTACGTTAGGACGCTTTCGTTAGGACGCTCACGTTAGGGCACATCACAATGAACACAATCTGAACTTATCGGTCCTGAAGCTGAGCTACAGGGCCACGTCACAATGTCATGAGTCTGACACACACCCACACCTGGCCTGGAGCGAAGGGGCCCAATGTGAGACCTCCTCATGGGGCCCCAAACCCTCGGTGGCGCCCCCTGGCAGTGGGCTGGGGGGTGAAAAGAGGCTCACTTTTCTTCTTCAGAGGAGGAGTGTGTGAACTCCTAATTCCAGCAAAAAAAACCATTAAAATGTTCCCACTTCCTTCTGACATATCCCACATAAAACAGCTGAGATACTTCATTAAAATGGTAAATATTCAGGATGTCATTTATCAGTCTTTACTACAGTCAACAGCAGATGGAAAGAATGTGATTTATAAAGAAAAAGTCTTAAAGGAGAATCTCTTTATTTCTGCTCTCTCTCAGATAGAGGGTCCACACAGTTATCCTCCCGTTTATTCTGTGTGAGTGTGTGCGCACTTGTGTGTATATGTGTGTGTGTATGTTTGTGTGTGTGTGTGTGTGTGTGTGTGTGGATAAGGAGAACCAAAATTCTTATTTATTTAAAAGTGTTTTTGATAATCACAGTCGTCATGGTAACATGACTATCATCCACGCCGTTTGGAAAATGGCGGCCGCTGGCATACAAATGGAGCGTAAAATGCTCGGAAGATGATGCAACACCACCTACGCTGCTTTTATATTTATGCAGGCAAACCATGTGTATTTCAGGACAGATCAAACAAGGCTGGGCCAAATGTGGAGTTCCTAAATCTTCACATTTGAAATCTCGCACGCCACACGGTGAGCCGGCACTGAAATCCAAACATGAACATCTGAGGCTGTCAGGATCAGAGAGGTAAATAACTACAAAATAACTACAAAAGCAGCCTATCAGAACCACTGGAACCCTGTACCGCCTCAGGAGCCTATCAGAACAACTGGAACCCTGTACCGCCTCAGGAGCCTATCAGAACCACTGGAACCCTGTACCGCCTCAGGAGCCTATCAGAACCACTGGAACCCTGTACCGCCTCAGGAGCCTATCAGAACCACTGGAACCCTGTACCGCCTCAGGAGCCTATCAGAACCACTGGAACCCTGTACCGCCTCAGGAGCCTATCAGAACCACCGAAACCCTGTACCGCCTCTGGAGCCTATCACAACCACTGGAACCCTGTACCACCTCAGGAGCCTATCAGAACCATTGGAACCCTGTATCGCCTCAGGAGCCTATCAGAACCACTGGAACCCTGTACCACCTCAGGAGCCTATCAGAACCACTGGAACCCTGTACCGCCTCAGGAGCCTATCAGAACAACTGGAACCCTGTACAGCCTCAGGGGCCTATCAGAACAACTGGAACCCTGTACCACCTCAGGCCTCAGATGGTACAGCTGCTCCCTGCCAGAGAGAGAGAGAGAAAGAGAGAGAGAGAGAGAGGCCCTTACTGCAGTAGAGAGAGAGAGAGAGAGAGAGAGAGAGGCCCTTACTGCAGCAGAGAGAGAGAGAGAGAGAGAGAGGCCCTTACTGCAGCAAAGAGAGAGAGAGAGAGAGAGAGAGAGAGAGAGGCCCTTACTGCAGCAAAGAGAGAGAGAGAGAGAGAGAGAGAGAGGCCCTTACTGCAGCAGAGAGAGAGAGAGAGAGAGAGAGAGAGAGAGAGAGGGTGAGCAGCACCCATCTCAGGCCCTGCAGAATTTCCAGCCTGTCATTAGTTGGTGCATAACTGTGGCCTGTGAGTTATAAGCACTGATTTGGAGCATTAGAGAGGCCCTCCCTTCAATGGGACAGATGAAGGTCGTCCTCAAAAACTCTGGCCTGTAGATTGAAGCACTGAAACCACCTCATGTTCTCATCACTACATCCTAAAGAAAGCTTCTGCATTCTACACTGCAGGAGCTCGGAGTCGCTTAAAGGGGAAGCTCACCCAAAAATGACATGAAGCCACGTTCCCTCTTACCTGGAGTGCCATCTATTCAGCCAGGTAGTTCTGCTGAGATCTGAGTTTTCTGGACATCCGCTGCAGCTCACTCTGATACAACGGGCCTCAATGGGACAAAGCTTTTGTGGAACCAGAAATCTATGTTTGAAAAACTTAACAGTAACACCTCTTCCCAAATATAATGACACAGTTACTCACGGACATCCATAGACCTTCTTATGCACAGTTTCACCGAAAACTACTTCCTGCTGAAGCATGCCAGCTGTTTATGTCCGCGGGTGGGGAGGACGGGGGTGGGGGGGCACGGCAGTATTCTGGGGTGCGGTGTCAACACTGTTTTAAAACATCGTCTCAACGTGGCTTTAACAGGCAAGGCGAGCCGATCCCCGCATCGCCGTTGATGCTGTGAGCGTCCTGCAACCCTGAGGCCTGCTGGAATGCCCCCCCCCCAAAAAAACTGTTTCACACCTCCCTGCCAGTAACAACCACTCACACGAACACAGGCACACACACACACAACCACACATGCACGCACACACGCACTCACACACACTCACACTGCGTCTCCTGGGTCAGTGTGACAGAGCCTGGCTGTGCTGCTGATCTCTCTCACCCCACAGAGCAGCGCAGTGTGGAAAGGGTTACTCTCTCACCCCACAGAGCAGCGCAGTGTGGAAAGGGTTACTCTCTCACCCCACAGAGCAGCGCAGTGTGGAAAGGGTTACTCTCTCACCCCACAGAGCAGCGCAGTGTGGAAAGGGTTACTCTCTCACCCCACAGAGCAGCGCAGTGTGGAAAGGGTTACCGTGGCGACTCTGGGAGCCGTTAGCTGTAAAGCTTCTCGGTCCAGCGAGCAGCTCCAGATGAGCCAATAAATCAGGTCCCCTCTTTCTTCCTTTCTCTCCCTCTTTCTTCCGTTCTCTCCCTCTTTCTCTTTCCCTTTCTCTCTCTTTCCCTCTCTCCCACCTACTGCAGGGACCCACGGCAACTACACACCCTCATAGGGGCAAATACACACCCTCAGAGGGGCAAATACACACCTTCAGAGGGGCAAATACACACCCTCAAAGGGGCAAATATACACCCTCAGACGGGCAAATACGCACCCTCAAAGGGGCAAATACACACCCTCAAAGGGGCAAATATACACCCTCAGAGGGGCAAATATACACCCTCAGAGGGGCAAATACACACCCTCAAAGGGGCAAATATACACCATCAGAGGAGCAAATATACAACCTCAAAGGGGCAAATACACACCCTCAAAGGGGCAAATACGCACCCTCAAAGGGGCAAATATACACCCTCAGAGGGGCAAATACACACCCTCAAAGGGGCAAATATACACCCTCAAAGGGGCAAATACACACCCTCAAAGGGGCAAATACACACCCTCAAAGGGGCAAATATACACCCTCAAAGGGGCAAATATACACTCTCAGAGGGGCAAATATACACCCACAGAAGTGATGTCAGGAGAACAGTATATTATTTGTAGAGGCCTCAGTGATGTCATTAGTGATGTCACCAGAGGAATATAAAGAGAAACGCAATGGTATGTAATGACATGTATTGGCACATAATAGTAAACATTTTACAATAAATAAATGTATATATATATATATATATATATATACACACACAGTGAGCTTAGGGTTGTAACTAGGCAGCTGTTTCGTAGGTGACTTAGGTGCATTAACTGTCTTAACTACTGCTTGTATTTTTTCCATAGACTGCGTTGTTGCCGTTCTCGTCGTGTTAGTGTTAATCAGTTTAACCTTCAGGGTCCAAGTTGAACTATGCGGTTGATCCCTGCACTTGGACCGGTACTTCTCTCTAGGGGTTTCGTCATACTTGTTCCTGGTAATGGTTATACACTTTGTTGTGCGTCGCTCTGGATAAGAGCGTCTGCCAAATGCCTGTAATGTAATGTAATGTAATGTAATATATATATATATATATATATATATGTATATACACTGTGTATATACATATACACACAATCGGAACTGTTCGCTCAAAGCGCTTCTCATGAATTCCAGGCAAAAGTATTCATGTTGTACATCAGAGCCTGCATATTAATGAGTTGCACTGTTACATCAGAGCCTGCATATTAATGAGTTGCACTGTTACATCAGAGCCTGCATATTAATGAGTCACACTGTTACAGCAGAGCCTGCATATTAATGAGTTGCACTGTTACAGCAGAGCCTGCATATTAATGAGTCACACTGTTACAGCAGAGCCTGCATATTAATGAGTTGCACTGTTACAGCAGAGCCTGCATATTAATGAGTTACTCTGTTACAGCAGAGCCTGCATATTAATGAGTTGCACTGTTACAGCAGAGCCTGCATATTAATGAGTTACTCTGTTACAGCAGAGCCTGCATATTAATGAGTTACTCTGTTACAGCAGAGCCTGCATATTAATGAGTTACTCTGTTACAGCAGAGCCTGCATATTAATGAGTTACTCTGTTACAGCAGAGCCTGCATATTAATGAGTTACTCTGGACTGTTTTGCTCTTGAAGTTCAGACCACCTGAAGGAGAGCTCATGAAGTCCAGGGTGATTATGCCACTGAGCTCTTATGCACTTATTTACACTGGTATTTACTCTTATTTTAGGCAACAAATACAGAACCAGACAGACAGAACTTATGAAGGTTTCAGATAATCACATCGTGCAAGCAGGAACAAAAAAAGCACATACGCACACACACACAGGGGTTGTCCTTCAGCAGTGTCCCAGGACAATGCTTTAAACACAGCGCCCCCGCCCCCCCCCCCGCCCAGGCCTCTCATGGGTCACTAATGCAAAGCACCTCCCACAAGACCACTTCATTTACACAATGCATGGTGGGAATTCACAGTGCCCAGTGTTGGAAAGCAAAAAACAAAATCAAGATATAGGATAAAAAAAGAAAAATATTAGCAATTCCAAAAGTTGGACAATAATTTTGTAAGAGAATACTGCTTCCCTCACCAACACCACCCCGACCCCCCCAAAAAAACCAAAAACAACCTCTCCTCAGCATAGAGTCTGCTTCAGAATGCAGACTCATTAAAGTGAACATACACAGAGAGCAGACCGAGCCTGGGGTTCGAGACCTGCGATACAGAGGCCAGTTCACCCCTCTGTGTGACACTGTGACTTTCATAAGGCTGTGTGACACTGTGACTTTCATAAGGCTGTGTGACACTGTGACTTTCATAAGGCTGTGGGACACTGTGACTTTCATAAGGCTGTGTGGCACTGTGACTTTCATAAGGCTGTGTGACACTGTGACTTTCATAAGGCTGTGTGACACTGTGACTTTCATAAGGCTGTGTGACACTGTGACTTTCATAAGGCTGTGTTACACTGTGACTTTCATAAGGCTGTGTGACACTGTGACTTTCATAAGGCTGTGTGGCACTGTGACTTTCATAAGGCTGTGTGGCACTGTGACTTTCATAAGGCTGTGTGACACTGTGACTTTCATAAGGCTGTGACTTTCATAAGGCTGTGCGACACTATGACTTTCATAAGGCTGTGTGACACTGTGACTTTCATAAGGCTGTGTGACACTGTGACTTTCATAAGGCTGTGTGACACTGTGACTTTCATAAGGCTGTGTGACACTGACTTTCATAAGGCTGTGTGACACTGTGACTTTCATAAGGCTGTGTGACACTGTGACTTTCATGTGAAAACTGATGGGAGGAGTTATATGGAAGATTAATGCACTGTACATCAACACACGGCCCTTTTCATAAATGTCCATGGAAACCAAACTACTTATGAGGTCTGGTCAAAAAAGTGACACAAAAGGAAACACAAGTGCGCATATACACACAGACAGACACACACACACACACAGAGATGATTGCCTCACAGATGCTGGATTTAAACTGAGGTCTGAACTGGCTTCATTGGCACTGAGCTTGAGGGGACCCTGCTTAATGGTGCCCTCAGCAGGTATGCACACGGCACAGAGACGCCACCACCATGCTACACCAACATCAGAGTCAAAGCCGTCACGCCAACGCGAGCAGGGGAGGGCAAATTACATCATCCGACTGAAATTAGTTTATCCTTTACCCTTCTCCTTTCTACGAGATAGGAGAAAAAACTAACCCTTACCAGCTCGTGTTTTACCCCAACACTGTAACATAATACATAGGCTACTCATAACTTTAACATCTGTTTCTGTGAGGGGTTTTTACAATGAAAACAAATATCGTCAGCGAGGGCAGGTTACCAAAACGTTAAGTATATGTTCCGGAACTTTGAAAACAAAGTTACGTTGCTCTTTCTCCTGTTGACGGAAAACGTGATTCATTGCTGCGCTGTTGTGTTCATTCCTTGTTTACAAATGTAAACACACCAGCCCGGGTCATATAACATCGCTGTCTAAAACGCACCCCCCTGCTTTTACGTACGTTTATCTATATTTGTACGCGGTCACACAATACAACTGATCAGCACTTAAGCCGAAACCTAAGTTTTAAAAACACCAGCACTTAATGTACAAACAAACTTGCCACAATGCAGCTCGAGCCCGTTCTGTAATTTTGTGGAAATTCGCAATAACGCGACCGTAAGGGCGCCGCTTACTTTTGCACGTCAGGGCCCGGGCGCTGACTTGATGGTTGCACGCATCACACCAGTCGCGTGCCACCGATCTGGGGGAGAAAAGATGTCCCTCTCCCTTCTCCGGCTTTACTCTCGGGTCCTCCTGGCTGAAGATGGACCAAGCCTCCCTCCTCGGGGGGTCGTTCCGCATCATCTTCACGACTCCTGACCTGCCTTGCGTTAGAACGGGCATCCTGTTAGAGAGGTGCCACCCCCCGCTTTCGTCGCTCAGAGACCTGAAATCTAGATTTTGATGCACGGTGATCTGGGACGAACGCTTCCCTCCAGGTCTGTGAAAATGTGTGTGGCCATTCGCAGAACCGTTTGACTTGGACGCCTTGGTGTCCTTAACGGGATTCACCTCGAGGCTGCAAACTTGCACGCAACTCGTGTCTCCGTCACTTTTATCGATGCTACGCTTCAGTTTCTTCGGGTTCCCATTCTCTCCGTCTTTGCGGGTCTGATTTTGCGATGCGTGCACCGCGTCCTCCGCTACTGTCAATACCGCCCGCAAGTCGCCGCATTTTGAACAACTCCCAGTATAATTGTTGCTGTCTGCCACCACGACGTATGAATTGCGTGGCTCCTGAACATGGTCAACGACGTAACTCATACGGACTGCGTTCTCAGTCGCCCCGCGGTGTCCTGGGAGATGAGAATGATTTAAGGATGCTGAAGGTCCAAAGACTGCGGCTCCGGCGTTCCCCACAGTACGACTCTCTGTCGCGACTGCACTCCTCGGGGACTTAATTTCACTGGACGATTTCCTTAATATTTTCTTCTTCTCGTTCGACGTCAGCTTCTGCATAAAGATCTGCTGATCGACGTGCTGCTCTAGAGTTAAAGACGCCATTGCTGTTCTCCGGACGAGCAACAGAGCAAATGTAAATTAAATTGGAGCGGCAGCCAGCGTGTAGTGACGCACGCGCCCAGGGAAAGCCTTTAATATGCGACAGGGGGCCGAGTCGCGCGCTCTTAAAGAGAACGCGAGCCTGCCCCTTCCTACCGCAAAATCACCCAACGGGGAATTTCACAGCTCAACCAGAAGAATGAATCTGAGTTGATACAAAACGAATTCAGAAAACATTGCCTGAAATACAAGCGATTTTATTATAATTCCCACATCAATAATAGAAAACACTATTCGCATCATAAATGAAGGTATTAATAATGATGAGCTTAATTTAAAATGAACGGATTAATTTTTCTAAGTAGCCTACATCGACCGAATCAGTGCCAATATCCGCATAACATTAAACAAAAACAAGCGAGAAAATTAAATACAATTCAAAATGAAACACAATTAATAAGCGGTTATAAATATGGATTTATTCTATATATACTTTATGTAATGAATAAAACATCGCAAAATGTCACAAAAACATACGAACTGCATTTGAAAATACACGCAGTTAAGCACCCAACACCTGCTGAGTAAATTTATTTCGACGGCTTTAATGTCTACAAATGAACCAACATTTAAGCGGTGGGAGTTGTAAACTCTGGACATACACAAATCGATGAAGAAAAAAATCAGTATTACTTTCGAATACAGTTTTATTTGCATATTCGTGATGTTAGAAATGTGTTATTTTCAAAATATGTAAACATACAAGTCCCGTTTACTTCTATGACCAGAACTTCACCGCTTAGAGGAAAGGTAACAAATTTCCATGTGAAAATACGCGTTCGTGCAAACCACAAGGCGGAGTGTTCTCTTTTATCTGGTAGTCCCCCCAACTACGACAGGAATTCCCCGGCGAGAAGCGCATTCTTCTGCACGATACTTTCTCTTTCACACCAGTAACGTCGTTTTACGCGCTTTGTGGACATCCCTTTGAATGTGACCGTAGGCTACTTTCATCCTGGTTAAACTCAATATTCGCGGACACGTTCATCTGAGATCAGAGTTCTGGATGTTTTAAGAGTTGAATGAGATGAACTGCCTCGACACGTTTTCATAAGACGGACAGCCGCTGCATTTAATGTTCAGCAGCTCGACGTTGGCTGGGCTGAGAATTAATCGAGAGCAAAACATGTTTCCAAAAACAGCCACTCAGACTCAGACACTGAGATTTACAGTATTTATATTTATAGTTTCCCCCAAAGCAATTCGTTATTCCATCACATTCTTGGACAAAAAATCTATTGACATACCAATGAAAGTCTACAAGGCACCATCCTACATGACCAGCTGTTATAAACACAAAGCTTCATTTTTAATTCCTTAATCATGTGGTCTAACATGATTATTTATTTATTTACTCATTCATTTAATACAAAGAAAGAATTTCATGGTACTTGTTCATTACAGTGCAATATACATTTTATCCATGAATAACACAAAATATTTCTCAATATCCAGTCTACTCTCCTTGGTGTGATACGCTGCAGAAGCCTAACAAAGCACATGTACTGCCGCTCACTAAAAATCACATACTCAAAAAACACAGAAGAAAACAAACTAATTTAAACTCCAGTGGATGTTTAAATGGCAAAAGTGAAGACAAAGGTTTTTCTGGAAAATGTCCCTCAAATTCATTCCAGTCCAGTGCCTGCATTGGAGCATGCATATCATGGGCGAAAGTGCACAGAACAGAACCAAACCAGGAAACGATAAATGCCGCACTCCCGAACTCCACGGAGACGGGGCGGGGCAGACACGGAGCCGCAAACCGCACCGTAAACCAGGGGACTCCGCTGTTCTGCTCACCATGGCAACCAGCACACCTGTACTGAACGGACTCTTCTGACGATCCATACAGCACTTACAGGCGCGCGGCTAATTCTCAAAATGACATCAATAGTGAGTGGCAGCTTTCAGACGTCCATTCAGTGGGAACACTACATGTGTGACTGAGCAACGAGTAAGCCATATGGGCAGCTAAAATACAGTTTATACACATCGATGTGTGTTGTCCTGGACCTGCCTCGACAGTCTACCCTACACAACTGCTGCTATTGTATAATCACAAGGCCTACAAGGTCAATGGCCTCTAAAATTGCAGAGGTTCAAAAAAAAAAAAAAAAAAGGTTAAAATCCTGAAGAATCCACTCCTAATTTAAAGGACCAGTGCGAGCACACAGATGACTTGTTGGGCAAACAAAGAGAAGTGTATATTCAAGTGAACTCAGAGCACCTGAGATTTCTGCTCATACCCTGACAAAATGAAAAGTGCTCTGTTTCCAAAAGTGTGCACCACCCTGTTCCAAACACTGAAAGACTCCCTCCAGACTCCACTTGGCGGCCAATCAGATCCCTGGACCAGTGTTCATTGACCCCAGGCTGCAAAGACAAGATCACACACTGGTTATCCAGTAAGTCCTAATCACACAGCTGACAGATGGAACAACGCTAACAGCACTTCCAAAAAAAAAACTGCAACCCGTGCAAGTTCAGCGGGAGAGCTATGCTCAGATCCTCAGCTGACGGAGGGAGCTCCTACATCACAGACAGCTGAGTGGGACCCAGTACATGGCAACGGGCTGGCTTTTCTGCAACAGTATGAGAATGGGTGAGGTCACCAACTAAACAACTGTGCCAAAGTTCTGAAGCATGATGGGAGGTGTAGTCCATAGCGAGAGATTTATTAGTACACTGCTCTGGACTTCATCTCCCATCAACACCTCCGTGAAGAGGTATGTTAAAGCAGTGGTTCTCACACTCAGTCCTGATGGGCCCCTGAGTATGCTGTTTTTTGTTATGGCCAATCTCTTGCTATCAGTGTCTCTCTAGTATTAAATGTGCTGTAATAATAGCAGAGCATTAGCACTGTGAGTGAGGCTGCAGTATTAAATGTGCTGTAATGCTAACAGAGCATTAGCACTGTGAGTGAGGCTGCAGTATTAAATGTACTGTAATGCTAACAGAGCATTAGCACTGAGTGAGGCTGCAGTATTAAATGTGCTGTAATGCTAACAGAGCATTAGCACTGTGAGTGAGGCTGCAGTATTAAATGTGCTGTAATGCTAACAGAGCGTTAGCACTGTGAGTGAGGCTGCAGTATTAAATGTGCTGTAATGCTAACAGAGCGTTAGCACTGTGAGTGAGGCTGCAATATTAAATGTGCTGTAATGCTAACTAAGCGTTAGTACTGTGAGTGAGGCTGCAGTATTAAATGTTCTGTAATGCTAGCAGAGCATTAGCACTGTGAGTGTGGCTGCAGTATTAAATGTGCTGTAATGCTAACTGAGCGTTAGCACTGTGAGCGTGGCTACGGTACCTCTCGATGATGCTGTTATTGTACTGCAGTTCCTGAGCAACAGACTCCATCTCCTCCTTCAGCCTGTTCATCCTAAAACACACAACACAACCCACTCAATCTCAAAACTACCCAACACAATCCACTCAGTCTCAAAACCACCCAACACAATCCACTCAGTCTCAAAATCACCCAACACAATACACTCAGTCTCAAAACCACCCAACACAATCCACTCAGTCTCAAAACCACCCAACACAATCCACTCAGCCTGAAAATCACCCAACACAATCCACTCAGCCTGACAACCACCCAACACAATCCACTCAGCCTGAGAAATACCTAACACAATACACTCAGTCTCAAAACTACCCAACAAAATCCACCCAGCCTGAAAAATACCCAACACAATACACTCAGTCTCAAAACTACCCAACACAATCCACTCAGCCTGAAAATCACCCAACACAATCCACTCAGCCTGAAAACCACCCAACACAATCCACTCAGCCTGAAAAATACCTAACACAATACACTCAGTCTCAAAACTACCCAACACAATCCACTCAGCCTGAAAAATACCCAACACAATACACTCAGTCTCAAAACTACCCAACACAATCCACTCAGCCTGAAAAATACCCAACACAATACACTCAGTCTCAAAACTACCCAACACAATCCACTCAGTCTCAAAATTACCCAACATGATCCACCGAGTCTCAAAACTACCCAACACAATCCACTCAGTCTCAAAACTACCCAACACAATCCACCCAGTATCAAAACTGCCCAACACAATCCACTCAGTCTCAAAATTACCCAACATGATCCACCGAGTCTCAAAACTACCCAACACAATCCACTCAGTCTCAAAACTACCCAACACAATCCACCCAGTATCAAAACTACCCAACACAATCCACTCAGTCTCAAAATTACCCAACATGATCCACCGAGTCTCAAAACTACCCAACACAATCCACTCAGTCTCAAAACTACCCAACACAATCCGCTCAGTCTCAAAACTACGTTCTCTCGCTTTATTACAGAGCCCAGAATGTGGCTGCAGGGCAGTATCTGGCACATGGATCCTCTAGAGACAGCCGTGAATAAATTACTCTTTATTACACACCTGACCGTAAAAATGGGATCACATGCATTCATCCATTCATTCATTCATCCATTCATCCATTCATTCATTCTTTCCCCAGTGCTGAGCTCTGGCGCCACACTACAGCCAGTGAGCCCGTAAGCAGACATCTGGCAGCTCTGTGTGTCCCTCACAGGCACCCATCCGCCCACCTGTGGATCATGTGATCCTTGTCCTTCCGTCCGTCTGTGATCTGTAACCTCCCCATCCCGTGCTGGAAACTGAGGAGGACTGCGTCCAGGTCCTGGGAGGACAGGTGAGGACAGGTGAGGACAGGTATCAACAGGGATGCACAAGTATGAACAGGTACAAACGGGTATGAAAGGTACGAACAGGTACCAAATTTTACAATTACACTCATGAACATGAGCAATACAATCTACAGCCTTACAGACTGTCCTCAAACACATTCTCAGCATGCAGGGTTAATACTGGTTTAGGTTTGTGAGTTGAGGGCTTGATTACCATTCAGTGTTCAGGGAAAGTGAGCACATGCACACACACACTCACACACACACACACACACACACACACACACACCTTGCTCTGCTGCTCCTCGTACTCTTGCAGGTGCCCGACCAGCTGAAGTAAAGAATTGCCGAAGTCCCTGAGCTGGGACTGGATCTCGTGCAGAACGCTGCGGACATGAGGAAAGCAGATCAGCACCTCCAGCAGCCCCGCGTCCCCACAGCGCACTGAGCCCCGCGTCCCCACAGCGCACTGAGCCCTGCGTCCCTACAAGTACCCCACAAACCCAGCAGATCAGCACCTCCAGCAGCCCCGCGTCCCCACAGCGCACTGAGCCCCGCGTCCCCACAGCGCACTGAGCCCCGCGTCCCCACAAGTACCCCACAAAACTGTGTGTCCTGCACAGGGACAGTAATCACACGCAACGCTGCGCAGGTCAAACGCTCACCTGGTCCAGGACCCAGCTAACGCCAGAACATCCCGGTATTTCTGCAAGCTCTCCTCCCTCAGGAGCAACTTCACCTTTTTAATGTTGCTGGAGAGGTTAATCCTGCGGAGACAAACGCACAACAGCGTGTTTACGAGCAGGAAAAGTACAGCGCCATTTACCGCCATTACTGTACAGGGCCAATAACACAATAACGCAACAACGCAATAACACAATAACGCAATAACACAATAACGCAACAACGCAACAACGCAATAACACAGTAACACAATAACACAATAACGCAGCCAAGCTTCTTACTTTTCAAACTTGTGAATCTGTTCCTCATTGTAGTTGAGCTCTAGGACGGAAAGCAGAGTTAGACGTAACGCCTTCAGGATGGAAGCCACAGCCTTTTCACAAACGAGTTCTTGCCCCTTACTGTCTGTCCTTTTAGAAGCTGACTTTCAGCAGTGGGGTCTCCTGAGGGCTGTATCTGCCAGTATCAGTCCAGCAGAGCACGGCTAGAACTGCGGCTGCCCTTCATGGTCTGAAATACTCATTTCCTTCTGCTCCCATAATGCACAGCAGGATGGTTTTTACAGTGCAAACAACGAGCAGAACTAATCCAGCTGTCATCTCATCAAATCCTATCCCAGCATCCTCCCTGACAGAAGCGGATCGTTGATCCTTTTCTGCTGAACTCTCATGCGATATTTCACAAGCTTTACAAAGTGAGCGTCCATCTTAGCCAGACAGCTATGAGCGCAGCCAATGAGAGAGAGGCAGACTTACTCCCCATCGAGCGGTCCTTTTTGTACTGCTGGTGCACCTCTGTGATCTTCTCCAGCAGGAACGCCATCTTCTGGGTACTGCACCAGCGGAAAGGTCAAAGGTCAGGAGGGACCGGGTCCATTAACAGGGTCAATACATTTTTTTACTGAAAAGGCAGCTTTTGTGTCCAACAGCCCAGTTAAACAGCAGAATAATTCACCTGGGATCCTTCACCAGATCAGTCCCTGTAATCTGACCCTACTCACGAGAGCATCAGCAGAATTATGAAATCAAAATGGCTCCAGTGACCTCATTTTTAAAAGAATAACTGTGGAAATTGTGCACTAATCATGATGAAGGACAGACAGACAGCCAGGCCTCACGTTACAGTGCTACTCAAGCGCAAGGACACGCCCCGGTGCCCGATACATGGTGCCCAATGCCCACTGCCCTGTACCCGCTGCCCGATGCCCACTGCCCTGTGCCCACTGCCCTGTACCCGCTGCCCGATGCCCACTGCCCTGTGCCCACTGCCCTGGGCCCGCTGCCCTGTGCCCGATGCCCACTGCCCTGTGCCTGATGCCCACTGCACTGTGCCCACTGCCCTGTCCCCGCTGCCCTGTGCCCGCTGCCCTGTGCCCACTGCCCTGTGCCCACTGCCCTGTCCCTGCTGCCCTGTGCCCGCTGCCCTGTGCCCACTGCCCTGTGCCCACTGCGCTGTGCCCGGCGCCGACTGCCCTGTGCCCAATGCCCGCTGCCCTGTGCCCGATGCCCACCTCTTGTCCTCTGCCAGCACCTCGGCTCGGCGGGACAGCTCGGTGTGCAGCTGGTCCAGCTTGTTCTTAAACTCCTGGATCCTCCTGGCGTAGACCGCCAGGCTCTCCGGGATCTGCAGAGCGGAAGCCCAGCTTCAGGAGGAGGAGTCTGAACACCGCTCACCCACAATTCCCCAGAATTACAGAGCAAACCAGACTCAACCCTCCCCACCCCCATATCAACACTTCAGCTCCATGCTCTCACCTGTCTGAACTTCCTCCCATCTTCTGTGAGGTCCAGCAGCTCTTCCGAGGCCTGACTCCTGAAGGGGGGGGGGGGGTTATTTATTCACACGGCAGAAATCAGTGCTGAGGCGCCTACACTACAGGTGTTTGG
>NC_049213.1:41008967-41048967 GCF_013347855.1 Anguilla anguilla | reverse complement strand
TTGTCCGAATGCAGTCAGAATGCAAAATTGTGTTCACTGGCTGGTCTGATTGTGCCAGTGGGAGAGAGATGTGTTCTCTCCCCCTTAACCCCCCACCACGCACTGCATCAACCCTCCCTAAACCCCCCCCCCCCCCCCCCCCCCCCCCCATGCACCCACACACTGCAGCACCACCCCCGCCCCCTCCCCACGCACCCACACACTGCAGCACCACCAGGAACTCGGACTCTCCCAGGCCGAAGGCGTTCTCCGGCTCCTCCAGGACGTTGAGCAGACTCCCTCCAGAACAGAACTCCATCACCAACACCTTCTGCTTGGTGTTCATGTGCATCTGGCAGCCAGAGAGACCAGCCAGTTAGACAACACCAACACAGCGAACAACAGCGCTAGAAATATAAAACACCATTCCTCACATTTCAAATCATGATGTAGGGAAACAATATGATTATATTGTATCCCTACATTAATTATTGTTATTACTGCTGTCATGTCATATTATTTTATGGCAGACATTATTTATGGTGACTCACAGCACATTAGAAGAGAGGTGCTGATAAGAGCACACAGTAAAATACTGCTCATTAAGAATGAATAATTCTGAAGCACTGACTCTCAGCTGTTTAATTCGACAAACAGCAATGAAGACGCCTGTGGCATTCGGTCTGCCGGAGGCGGATTGGTCTCAGCTGCGCCGGCTGGTGGAGAGAGCGCACGCACCTGGGCTGCGTTAGCTAATCAGCCCAGGTGCTTAAAGGTGTGCTGCTCTGCACAGTTTGGGGCCGGGACCGAGAGCTAACTCCAAGAGTACGTTTCTATGTTTGAGTTTCATTTTGACTGAGAATGTAAACCTCCACTGAAAAGTAGGAGGAGCCTGGTGGAATGCGGGCCAGCTATGATCAGCGCACTGAAAAGCTGCTGCTCTGTTTTACTTTCTTTTGTCTTTCTTATTTCAGTTTGTTGTTTTAGTTTATTGTTTTTTCCTGGAACCCCTGAGGGGGAAGGGTGAAGGTGTTTGTTTATTTAATTTTGTGTTTGTGTGGGTGCGCTCTCTCTCTCTCCCCAATGCGGCAACCAGCGGTGTTCCCCGGCACTGCCGCATCTCCCTCCCAGGGCGTGACGCCCTTCAGCAGTAAACAAGCACAGAGAAAACGCGCGGGATGCATCTCCCCTGCCGGAACGGTAACGCACACTGGTGCAGGTCAGAACCAGAACCAGAACCTCCACGCTACCGTCACCCGCGGACCCGCCATATCAGCCCTGCATCTGCAAAAGCACTCGCAGGCCTGCAGCTACGGGAGGCCCAGTTTCCAGAGAATATCTGGGAAAGAGTTCAGAGTGGCTGCATCCCTTCTCTGCGAGCGTGTTTTATCCTGTCAGCGCACCTCTCTCAGAGCCAGCCTTCACCGCACAGACACACGACACTGCGCCGAGCGCTGGACTACAGCTGACAGGAGAGAAACCCAAAAGCCAGAGGATTCCGCTCCCTCTGGGACGCTACGCTGAGGAGAGGAGCAGCGGGTTTATGAGCGGTGCTTTCGGCAGAGTGAGCTGGGGGGGGGGGGGGGGGGGGCATTCACAGCCCCCGAGGCGGCGCCCCTACCTCCTCCACGGCGAACAGCTTGACGATGTTGACGTGGTTGAGTTTCCTCAGCATCTCAAACTCCCTTATCTGAACCTCGTACGGCCGCGTGTAGCTGGAGATGTTGAAGACCTTCACCGCCACCAGCTCTCCCGTTTTCTTCAGGAACACGACAGGAAAAAAATAAACTCTCAGGCGATAAAACCGCTGGAGGAATCTGGAAAGCGCCTCCTCCTGCGTCTCAGACTGTCCCTCGAGACTACTGCCATCCTCACTGTGGCCTTACGTCAAAAAGTAACTTAAGAATAAATAAACTACTGAGCGATAAGAACAAGTACAAAAACAGCCCAAACAAATACATTATACCACACTATCATCGCATATTAGATCTACATACAGGTCAGGTTTATTGAGCTTTGCGTAGAGAAGCCTGCAGCTCATGGGAACAGAGGTAAGTGCAGGAAAGAGCACCTTGTTTCGGGCTTTGAAGACGCTGGCTGTGGCCCCCTGTCCCAGAACGTCGTCCATGGACCACAGGAAGTTCGCCGTGCTCGCCATCATTTTCCCCACGAGTCAGAGCAACACCTGCCCTGGACAGATCAGACAGACCCGCTCCTTTAGATCTCACTGAAAAAACAGACCCGCTCCTTTAGATCTCACTGAAAAAACAGACCCGCTCCTTTAGATCTCACTGAAAAAGTTATCAAGATCTGAAGAAAAACATGGATATAATGGACTTAGCACTTAAAGATACACAAGTTTGAGAGATCTGGCATCGAACTATGTGAAAATGGCCACTTAATACAATTCAACTAAATCAATGTACTTCCTATACTCTTGACTCAGTGCAACAGAGAACATACATTCCTCTCTTATCAATTGATGATCTTCAAGGTTCAGCTTGAGGAATCTACAGCACTAGGCTACTGTAGCCTATACAGCACCGAAAACAAACCAGCCATTAGTACAAAAACAGACAGTTCCCTCCACAACTATTGGAACAAATACTTTTTTTATTTGGCTCTGTATTCCACAATTTTATATATGTAATCAAACTATTCATATGTGGTTAGTCTGCAGATTCTCAGATTTTATTAAAGGGTATTTTTACACGTTTTAGTTTCACCGTGTACAAAGTACAGCACTTCAGCTCCTGCTTGTTTCACGGGGGCTACTTTAAGTCTTCTCTTCACAACGAGTTCATTTGGATCAAGACTGGGTGACTGACTTGGCCAGTCAAGCATTTTCCTGTTTCTGTCTTTGAAAATCTCCTTTGTTGCTTTAGCGGTATTTTGGGGATCAATGTCTTGCAGGAGGATGATGCACCGTCCAATCAGTTTGGAGGCATTTGCTTGAACATGAGCAGATAAGATGTTTCTTATTCTTATTATTCTGCCTAGTTTGGCTTTGCAGATGTTAGACCAGGATAGTGTTCATTGTTCTCGGCTAGAAATAGCTGTACAAAATAAGTAATTGTACCTTACTGAACCCATGTTCAGCAGTTGTCTACGATCATGAAAATGCACTTTTGTACGTCGCTTTGGATAAAAGCATCTGCCAAATGAATGTAATGTAATGTAATAAGATGTTTCTGTACACTTCAGAAGTCGTTATGCTGCTGCCATCAGCAGTCACATCATCAATGAAGACAAGTGAGCCCGTATATGTGGCAGCCATACATGCTCAAAGCAAAACACCCCCACCACATTTCACAGATACAGAGGGGGGTGCTTTGGGTCTTGGGCAGTTACTTTTGCCCTCCATACTTTGCGCTTGTCATCACCCTGATACAAGTGAATCTTGAACTCTACAGACCCTTTTAGATACTTCTTAGAACTGTAAGCTGGACATCCTGTTTTTGCAGCTCACTAGGGATTTGCATCTTGCAGCCCAGGTCTTGCAAACTGGTCTAGTGAATCCAGAATATATAAAACTGCACTTTCATAAAAGCTGAGAACCTGCACGTTAACCACATGTGAACTGATTACGAATCTAAAACTGTGGAGTACAGAGTAAAATCAAGAAATAGGCTATAGGCCTATATTTGTGTCCCAAAAATTACGGAGGGCACTACATGTACTGTAAGATGTAACATAGCCCATAGTCTATCTTTGGGAAGCCGATCTAGTGTTGTTTTCATTATTAATAATATTAAACGGGGAAATTACAGTAAATCGGTATTTTTACAGCACAAGTGAGTACATGAAACACTCACCGCTGTATAAATAAATCAGAATCTCCTGGCTTGTCTCTGCGAGCAGATGAGCTGGAAAAGCTTTTCGGAAACAGAACTGCAGTCTCGTTAAAGCCAGGTCAGAGGAAGCCGCAAACTTCCGGTCTGTCAAATGTGCTAGAGCAGGTAAACAAAAGCATCAACAATGAGAATAGCGATATTACCATTACACCTTGGGTCATACCTTCATGTGCGGTCATACAAAGATAGCCAATTTGCCATAGTATTCTATGTACGACGAATAAAAATCTATTTGCGTGTAGGCAATCAACATAGATTTGCGCTACTACTAGCCTACACTACGATTGCCCATCAAAAAATATGATAAATAAAAAACATAGAATAACCGTGAACGTATTCTAGTGTAGGCCTATCTGAACACAATCGAATCATAATCTGCCATAATAGTTTAAATATAGGTTCTAGTAAAACGAATGGTTAACTTTTCGAGCCATAACGTAGCTTAGCTAGTCGAGGCTAGGCTACGTTTTATGGGAATTGTCGGCCCCATATCGCATTAGCCGTGAGGATACGCAATGGTACAAGGCTAGCCTGCAACTGCTCAAAAATAGGCAAGCCGATATTATCTAAGAAATACATTTAGCCATTGAGCTACTACATCTTGACGATAAAGGACACTTAAATCTACCTCGTCTATCACAATGGCACCATTTGTCATTTAAAACGAAGGATAGTGGCTAGCTTGTTATCCAGTAGCTAAATATTACGCTACACAACTAACAATGAAAACATGCAACAAAGTTTACGAGAAGAAAACGAGGAAAAACAGCCACCTTGTCACAGGATCAGCCGTACCCATCTCAACAGTGCGTTCTGAAATGTCCGATTGAACTAGTCTTCCTATTCTTACACATGCTGACACATTACTCTTGTGTTTTATGAGTGTGACACACGGGAGTTTCCGAAAAAATGCATGAAGCTGGTTTATATTCTGTTCACTTCCTTGTTGAATTG
The DNA here is from genome assembly GCF_013347855.1 of Anguilla anguilla. Classification (NCBI taxonomy): domain Eukaryota; kingdom Metazoa; phylum Chordata; class Actinopteri; order Anguilliformes; family Anguillidae; genus Anguilla; species Anguilla anguilla. Next base: position 41,044,180 of record NC_049213.1, on the reverse strand, counting down.
AGTTTGAAAGAGACGCGTCCGAATGTGCTGAAACAAACTAATACGGATAAAATTGTCTTTCCAGCCAAAGGGACAAAATCGTCTAATTATGTGCAGGGAATTTTTGATATGGAAATGTTACAGCTTTATTTAGAGCTCAACAATTAAAAGAGCACGTTTGAACGTTTAGCGACCTCTTCTGCTTCCTGGGGAAACTCCTCCTATCGTGTAGTTTCGGTTTCACAGAATAATGGAACTATGAAGGCTAATAAACATACAACACGAATGAGGCACGTCACGTTAGTGGCTGAAATTGCAGACAACACAAGCTCTAACCTCGTTATTGACATGAAAAGCAATGGGTCTATGGGTTCTAAATGATTCATATTTACTCTAGATCTGGTAAATCTCGGAAGATTGTTTTTCATATTGAGGATAATATTGAAAGCGGAGACAAATGTTTATATGAAAAGCATTAAAAATAAATAATTAAAAAAAAAAAATTAAAAATAATAAAATCTGTCCGCTAATAGGAGCCCAGCCCACAAAAATGCTCCACTAGGCTATAACCCAGTTTGCAAGCTCATTTGTACAAGACACAAACCCATCTGCGGACTAAGCGGAGATATGTCATATTTAACAGAACAGCATTAACAAAAAGGACATCTATAGGCAGCCCTTAAGATAAAATATAGGCATTTACAGCGGAAAATGTTGGCGCCAAGTGTCCAATCTAGGGGGAAAAAATCATAATGTGAAGCTTGTCACGTTTTGCGTGTGTAACACACATGCCGTCATAATCAGTTTGTACAAAAACAGAATGATCTGCAAAAGCACGTGGTAAAACACACAAAGGATTCTTACTGAGCAATACTGCCGTGTTCACATCCAAACTACGGTGATGAAAAATTCAATCTGCCATACAGCAACTGAAAAATATCCATAATGTCCACTAGAAAGCAGCAGAAACCAAAGATAGGAATCTAAAGGCGGTCATTTTCCAACACAATGACCTAAATTTAAGTTTCTGCAGTGCAGTGTCAACATTATCTGCCATGAAGTTTCTTCTTACTTTCCATATTATACAGATTGCAGACAGGATGTAGCAGCTCTGTCTGTAGTCCAGTCAACTTTGTGAATGCCTGCGCTCCCTTAAGGCACACAATCCATACTAGTGTACAGAAAGAGCTGAGAGATGACTTACCCTTCAGTAAGCCATAAACATAATAATCAGAGAATCATAGAGTGATGCGGGCACACACACACACATACACTCACACACACGCGCACAAACACCCGCACGCATGCACTCAAGTGCACACAACACGCACACACGCTCACACTCACACACACAAATCTCTTCCTGTAGATCTGTCCATCACAGTGGTGCTGAGTGATGACATCACAGGTCAATATAGGGTTAATCCAAACATCATGTTGTCATGGTACAACTGTGAAGTTCCAAAAGCGGCATCACATCAAATAATCAAAGAACATACAGTAAACCAAAGACATGTATAGCAAGCAATGTTTATTTAAAAAAGGTTTACTACAAGAACTACACATATAATCCTATAAGATCTATTTGAGAGTAAACTACTATTGCTATTACTGTACAATATTGTACCAAAAAAAAAGAGTGTACCTCTGTAATGTACAACATTGTATATACAAAGTACATTTCAACACAGGTTTCATCAGGTAATATAGAAACATTTAAAAGGACAACTATAAATATATTTAACATGACAATCTTTTCATGTTTTGTTTTGATTTAAATGGACAAGAAATACATATTTAATAAAAGTTATGATTAAAAAACATCCCCACGCAACCTGGTTACAAGCACACAATGGTCATTTCAAGTGCATAATGGAATTTGACTTTTTATTCCTGACTGGAACAGGGTGATTAATCATGCTGGTGCCTTCAGCGTGGTCTTAAAAGAAACAAACTACATCACCCATGAGCACCTGTTTTATATAATGCATGTTAAAAGTCCCTACAACTCCAGAAGTCAATTTCCAGTTACACAACAGGACAGGAGAAACAGCACAATGAAAAGCACTCCTGCCATAAAGCTTCAAATGAAAGTTAGCAACACACCCAGCTGTTAATGGCTACTGATGCAATAAGGCTCCTGACCTGTGAGATTAGTGTGTTTGGAGGAGGGAATAACAGCAGAAATAACAGCCAAAAATACAGTGTGCAAGCTCCATTTCCTCACCTGCACACGGACCCCCACCAGCACATTCGCTCCTGGGACTGGCTGCTGGCAGCTGCTGCAAATGATTTTGCTTTTTTATCGTTCCGCTATTCCACTCTTCCCCATTAAAAACCAAAGCCCAATTTTGTAAGGTGTGGTACAACCAATCAGGCTATGGTGCATATTTGCAGGCACTGTACAGTGGGTACTTGGTACAGGCTAGGCTATGCTAACAGCTAGCATAGCCTGTGCAATGGGTACTTGGTATAGGCTAGGCTATACTAACAGCTAGCATAGCCTGTACAGTGGGAACTTGGCACAGGTTAGGCTATGCTAACAGCTAGCAATGCCTCTACAATGGGTACTTGGCACAGGCTAGGCTATACTAACAGCTAGCATAGCCTGTACAGTGGGTACTTGGCACAGGCTAGGCTATGCTAACAGCTAGCACAGCCTGTACAGTGGGCACTTGGTATTGGTTAGGCTATACTAACAGCTAGCATAGCCTGTACAGTGGGCACTTGGTATTGGTTAGGCTATGCTAACAGCTAGCACAGCCTGTACAGTGGGCACTTGGTATTGGTTAGGCTATGCTAACAGCTAGCATAGCCTGTACAGCGGGTAATTCCAAGCAGGCTCACTCGAAGGGCCTGGATTCAGGATCTGCAGTCGTATGAAAAAGGTCAAGAGGTGCAATGGTGGATGGGATCCAGTTTAGAAGCAACAAACATGGCCTGGTTAATCTGCATACCGGTTCACACAGAAAATACAGTTATGAAGAGAGGGGATACATATTTGTTTTTTCCCCTTCATTTAAGGGAAGTGAATATAACTGATGAATGCTAGCACATCCAGACACATTTTAGGGTCAATTTTATACAGGACAGAAGCAGCCCTGGTTATAGGAGATCACCCTTCTCATAATCAACACCTAAAAAACAGAGCAAGAACAAGCACAAAAAATGAAGATTAATAATCAGGGCACGTCTGTATGGTTCTGTGATTAATGGTCTGAGCAGCTCCAGTTACGAGCATGCGAGCGTGTGAATGAAGATCGCCGTAGTAACAGTGGAGAGTCAGCGACTCTGAGATCTGTGCAGTCACAGCCCGCATCCGGAGGGCCTCTGGAATACTCCATTACTGAACCCAAATTTCTGCAGACGTTCAGTCTGAGAGACACAACTAACTTTAAATGTCATTTCAGATGAAAAAGCATGCTGGCTGTCCCACAGTGTCTGAACTCTTCCCTCCTGAAGTATTTCACTTTGATCATGATATACAGAAACACATAAACAGGCTGATAAAACCGAAAAAACAAGAAGGGAATTTCAGATTCACACTCTTCCATCTAAAAAACAGGAACAGCCAACAAAAACCAGTCAGATGAACAAGGGGTTTTACAACACTGAGAAATCTCCAGTTTTCCAGTTAGCACAATTATTACATTTACATAGAAAAAATGCCCCCCTCCCCTTTTTTTTTTGCTTATTGTTGTATTTAATTTTGTTTCCAAAAGACATGTACAGGCCTGGCGGGCGCCACTTTTCTGCTCTTTCAGTCTGACGGCTAGTGCACCTGCACAGTGACATCACCGTCGGCGGCTAGTGCACCTGCACAGTGACATCACCGTCGGTAACCTGGCGAAATGAGAGAGGCTCTGAACACACAAGGCTGCTCCAGCAGGACACCGGGAATGGCTAACAGGCTAACTCTCTTCGGCCTCAGTGGATGGGTTCACAGGACACAGGGGGCCGAGCACACAGGGAATGGCTAACAGGCTAACTCTCTTCGGCCTCAGTGGATGGGTTCACAGGACACAGGGGGCCGAGCACACAGGGAATGGCTAGCAGGCTAACTCTCTTCGGCCTCAGTGGTTGGGTTCACAGGACACAGGCCAGGGAGAAGTGCTGTGCTGGGAGCCGTTAGCTGTCACTCTGAACCACAGTCTGCGCTGTGCACCCACCCGAGAATCGGCACGGCAAAAATAACACAATGCATCTCTAACTATAAAGGCATATCAACCCATGGCCTATCTACGGAGAGAGAAGAGGCCCAAAAAAGCTGCACTACGCTGCTGTTACTGTGCTGGTGTCTCTGGAGAGGCTGCTTTAGCGTTTGGCTCCATTTCTGCACCCGTTCCCACCCGAGCAAAATCACCCCCCAGGAATGAGACACAGTTACACAGGCACACGGTCGCCTGATCAGCACTGCAACAGGAGGCTGAGAATCACAGAAATATACATCAAATAAGCTCTTTCCTGTCACTGCACTGCAACCCAACGCCCCCCCCCCCCCCCAAAAAGCCTGTTCGGTGTGGGCGAGTCCAGTCTGAGTGGAGTGATGTGTCTCTCCAGGCAGCAGAGCTAGGGGCAGGAATCAAAGCACCTGCAGGTCATAGGAGCTGTCAATCAAAAGGGCCTACTTCCTCAAACTGGCAGTGCCCAGTCCCAGAGAAAAACCCAAAAACTCAGTAAGCAGAGGGCTGGCAGCACACACACACACACACACACACACACACACACACACACACACGCACGCAGCACACACACACTCACACATACACAGCACGCAGCACACACACACACTCAGGCAGCACACGCTCACTCACACACACACACACACACACACACGCAGCACACGCACGCACGCACACAGCACACACACACAAACACACAAACACACACACACACACACACACTTCACATGATCAGGACTAAGAGCCACAGCTGCTCTGTCAGAAAGGTGCTTGGCGGCCTCCTCCAGCACGTCTGCATGCGTGGCTGAGAGAGCAGGGGAGCGCTGGCAGACCCGCCGCTCCTGCGGGGGGGGGCAGGGGGGTACTGCTCAGACGGGGCAGGACTTATCAGTGGGCGGGGGCGGGGGTGGGGGTGTGGGGGGGACGGTGGAGGTGGGTGACCCCAGGGTGGGGCTGCCGCTCGAGCTGGTTTTGGGGAACACCACCGGTTTGGGGCGGGTGGCGGGCGGGCGGGGCTCTTTGGAGGATGAGGAAGAGGAGGAGGAAGAGGCGGTGGAGGGGGAAGGGGAGGGGCCTGGCGCGGTTGCCTTGGCGACGCTCTTGCCCAGGCGGAAGGTGCTGGGCTCGTCGCTGATGGAGCTGGAGCTGCGCTGTAGGGGGGGCTGGGGGGGGGGCGTCGTGGGTGTCGTGGGCATCGCGGGCGTGCAGCGGGCTGGAGGGCTCTGAGCTGGGCTCCCGGGGGCTGCCCCCCCCCTTCAGCTGCTCCAGCGTGTCCAGCACCACGTCCGGCGCGTGCGTGGCGCTGCTCTGCCTCTCCAGCTCCCGCAGCTCCCTCAACGCACTGCTCATGGTGGCCTCCACGTCCTGCAGGGGGGACACCGGGACCCATACAGCACTGAGAGAGAGCCCCCTTTACAGTACAGTGAGTGGGGGTGGGGGGGAGAGTGCCCCCTTTACAGTACAGTGAGTGGGGGTGGGGGGGAGAGTGGGGGGTGAGGGGGTGAGTGGGGGTATGAGGGTTAGTGGGGGTGAGTGGAGGGGAGAGTGGGGGTGACATAGCTCAGGAGGTAAGAGCGGTTGTCTGGCAGTCGGAGGGTTGCCGGTTTGATCCCCCGCCCTGGGCGTGTCAAAGTGTCCCTCTCCTTGCAAGCCTGCCAGCTTGTGCCATACAGCCACTACAGATGATTCAAAATGCCGCTGCCCAGCTCATCTACAACCTTCCCAAATTCTCCCACGTCACTCCTCTGCTGCGTTCACTCCACTGGCTACCGTTCCTGCCAGGATCAGTTTCAAAGCCCTGACCCTCACCTACACTGCTGCCAACAGGACAGCCCCTATCTACTTGCAGGACATGATTCGATCCTATGTGCCTGCTCGACCACTCCGCTCTGCGGCAGCAGGGCGCCTTGTAACCCCTCCCACCCGACCAAAGATCACAGAGCTTCTCCCCCCTAGCTCCCCATTGGTGGAACGAACTCCCTGCCCCTCTTCGAACCTCTCCCTCACTACCCATATTCCGCCGTGGTTTGAAGACTCATCTCTTCAGACTATACCTAGACTAACCACCACCACTCTGTATATTTCATTCTAAATCCCCCCCCTTTCATGACACTCGTTACATGTTCCCCCATCCCAGCACTTTTTGGTAATTTGTATTTGTCCTAAGGGGGGTTAGTGGGGGTGAGTGGGGGAGTGGGGGAGTGGGGGTGTGGGGATAAGTGGAGGGGTGAGTGGGGGTGAGAGGGGGTGTGGGGATAAGTGGAGGGGTTAGTGGGGGTGAGAGGGGGTGAGCAGTGATGGAGGTTTGAGTGGGGTTGGGGGGGGTACCTGTGAGCTGTCCTCCACCTGGGCGATGACCTCCGGGTCGAGGGGCCGGTGGTTGCTGAAGCTCCTGGAGCGCCCCGCGGTGGCTGCCTTGCGGAACTGCGGGCTGTCCAGCTTGGCCTTCAGGGAGGAGTGGCGGGTGACGGAGTTGAGGACGCTGTGGGCGCTGAGGGGCCTTTTATCGGACCCGTCTTTGGGCAGCCCCCCCACCGGCAGGGAGGAGGCCCGGGCCCCTGCCGCCGCCCCCCCGCTGCCCTCCGCCAGTCCCTCCCCAGCCCGGAACGTTCTCCGCGTGCCGCCGGATTCGGGACGACTCCTCACCCTGAACGGGGGCGCAGAGAGAGGGAGAGGGGAACAGCACCCGCCTTCAACACCAGACCCAAAACAACGTCCCGTACCCACGCTTAAACAGACGGGCAGAGGTCAGGCAAACACACACAACACAGAATCTGAGGCTCACATCGTCGCCTTAAATGGTCGTTTTGCACCGATGTGAAATTTTAGACAGGGGCTGGACAGAGCAGTACTGACCCCAGGCACAGACTCAGTCTCAGCCTCTCACCTGTTCAGGTGAGACAGTCTCAGTCTCAGTCTCTCACCTGTTCAGGTGAGACAGTCTCAGTCTCAGTCTCTCACCTGTTCAGGTGAGACAGTCTCAGTTTCAGTCTCTCACCTGTTCAGGTTGGCCAGGTAAACGTCTGCCACGTGTCCTCCAGTGGGAGAGCTCACGCTGCCCCTAGTGGACACTTTATCCTCAGGTGGAGCAGGCTCAGGTGGCCCCTCTATTTCAGCTTTGGGGCTCCCCCTGCCAGATGTCCCATCATCCCTGCAGCACAGACACACAGAGCGGGGGTGGGGGGGGGGCAGTTGGACAGGGGGAGGCAGGTAGAATTACTCATTATCTCCATTCATCATTTCTAAAGATCTACAGAGTCTCCAGACTATAAGCCAGAAGCACTGGTTTTATCAGGTTATCCACCACTGCAGTACCCAAACTCAGCAGTAGGTGGCAGGAAATGTTTAGGAAATTGTTTTATAGGCATTACACATGTCTACAAAACAACTTCCTCAAATTAAACCCAGCACATGCTGCAAGCACTGAGTATATTGAAACACACACTAAAAACCTGTCATTTCCATACATGACTACATTACCCATAAGGCACAAGCAAACAGAAGCGTGAGCTCATTGAGTAGCTGAAGGGGTTGAGACCCTGATTTGACTGGCAGGACTCACGTGTCCTGAACCACAATGTACTGGTGGGGCACCAGCCCGTCCACCCCGTTGTGACGCCCCTCCCACCAGTCCTCAGAGGCGCGGTGGAACAGGAGCAGCGACGCCCCCTTGTGGAAGGAGAGCTCCCGGCTGGTGCGCCCGGAATAGTCGAAACGGGCGACGGCCTGCAAGGGCTCCGACTCTGAAATGACCAAGCACCCTGGATTCAGCCGGGGGGGGGGGGTGGCAAAGCAGGGGGTGTTAGTGCAGCAGACAGCAGAAGCTCACTACAAACATCATCACGGCGGGGGGGGAAGACACAGTCGCTGCTGGATTGTTCTTTAAGGAAATGCATGCCAGTTATATTTGCACAAAGCCAAAATTAAGCAGTAAATAATTATCTCCAAAAATTAGAATATTCACAACTCCCTGCTAACCTGAAAGAGCATACCTGGCTGAAGACTGCCATTTTGCATTAAAGCCATTTTGATATCATTCATTAGCATTAACATGCATGTTGATATCATTAGGACTTAACAGCCATTTTGATACCATTAGCAATATCATTAGCAAAGCAGCGAGAACGACAGAGGAAAATATGGAGGTGTAAATGCAAGTGTGATGTCACTGGCGAATGTGAGGTAGGCACAGAAGCATGACTCCATTTGAGTTTCAGAGAGGGGGAGAGAGAGGAAGAGAAAGAGAGGGAGAGAGAGAGGGAGAGAGAAGGGGAGACGGTGAGGGAGAAAGAAACAGAAAGGGAGAAAGCAAAGAGGAGAGAGAGCAAGGGAGAGAAAGAAGGGGAGAAAGGGAGTGAGAGCGAGGGAGAGAGAGAAAAGGGGAGAAAGGGAGTGAGAGCGAGGGAGAGAGAGAAAAGGGGAGAAAGGGAGTGAGAGCGAGGGAGAGAGAGAAAAGGGGAGAAAGGGAGTGAGAGCGAGGGAGAGAGAGAAAAGGGGAGAAAGGGAGTGAGATCGAGGGAGAGAGAGAAAAGGGGAGAAAGGGAGTGAGAGCGAGGGAGAGAGAGAAAAGGGGAGAAAGGGAGTGAGATCGAGGGAGAGAGAGAAAAGGGGAGAAAGGGAGTGAGAGCGAGGGAGAGAGAGAAGGGGAGAAAGGGAGTGAGAGCGAGGGAGAGAGAGAAAAGGGGAGAAAGGGAGTGAGAGCGAGGGAGAGAGAGAGAAGGGGAGAAAGGGAGTGAGAGCGAGGGAGAGAGAGAAGGGGAGAAAGGGAGTGAGAGCGAGGGAGAGAAAGAAGGGGAGAAAGGGAGTGAGCGAGGGAGAGAGAGAAGGGGAGAAAGGGAGTGAGAGCGAGGGAGAGAGAGAAAAGGGGAGAAAGGGAGTGAGAGCGAGGGAGAGAGAGAAAAGGGGAGAAAGGGAGTGAGAGCGAGGGAGAGAGAGAAAAGGGGAGAAAGGGAGTGAGAGCGAGGGAGAGAGAGAAAAGGGGAGAAAGGGAGTGAGAGCGAGGGAGAGAGAGAAAAGGGGAGAAAGGGAGTGAGAGCGAGGGAGAGAGAGAAGGGGAGAAAGGGAGTGAGAGCGAGGGAGAGAGAGAAGGGGAGAAAGGGAGTGAGAGCGAGGGAGAGAGAGAAGGGGAGAAAGGGAGTGAGAGCGAGGGAGAGAGAGAAAAGGGGAGAAAGGGAGTGAGAGCGAGGGAGAGAGAGAAGGGGAGAAAGGGAGTGAGAGCGAGGGAGAGAGAGAAGGGGAGAAAGGGAGTGAGAGCGAGGGAGAGAGAGAAGGGGAGAAAGGGAGTGAGAGCGAGGGAGAGAGAGAAAAGGGGAGAAAGGGAGTGAGAGCGAGGGAGAGAGAGAAAAGGGGAGAAAGGGAGTGAGAGCGAGGGAGAGAGAGAAAAGGGGAGAAAGGGAGTGAGAGCGAGGGAGAGAGAGAAAAGGGGAGAAAGGGAAAAAGCGAGCTGAAAACAAGGGGGAAGGTGAGGGACAGCAGACAGGAGAAGGTGGCGTGTGTGACCTCGCAGGCGCCCCCTCCTGGCCACTAACCGTCGTCGCTGTTCTGCAGCTCTGAGACGGCGTCCGGCACTGGCTCATCCACAAGGGGGGGCTCGCCGTGGGGACTGTCACTGTGGGGGGGGGGGGGGGGGCACGGTCAGAGAGCCAGACTAAACAACACTCCCAAAACCACACCAAGACACAACACTGCTGTTCCCTGGGGATTCGGGCCTGAGGCTCACACACACTGACTGATCCGCTTCACAGACTTCCAGACTTCTTTCAGACACTAAAAATGGGCTGAATATTTCCCACACAGTACTTATGAGACAACGTATGTATTGTACGGGAAACACGTAGATTCCTTCGTAAAATATTTTATCCCTTGTGTGGGTCTGGTAAAAGACCTGAACGCAGTCAGTTTTTGAAGCATCTGAATGTTTTTTCGTCTTGATCCAGCACAACGCTGACCGTGTTCCAGAGGAAACAGCCTCACAAGACCTTGAGAGCATAAGTTTCTGCATGTGAAAGTTTCTGCATGCACTAGATTCTGCATGCATGAGTTTTTGCATGCGCGAGTCTCTCTAAGCGCAAGTTTCTGCATGCGCAAGTGAATGCGTGAGACTTTGCATGCATCTTTTGCATGCGCCATTTTTTAAACCGGCGCTGTAGACTTGAGTTGACACTTTTAATGCAAATAGTCTGTATGATCTCCTTTAAAAAGCGGTCCTATTTATTTTGGCAGCTGGGCCAGTGGAACTGCACCTGGGGCAAGTGGAATGCTGATGGAAAAATGACGTGGACTGCTGGAAAAGATATTAATCACAGCGACTGCACCCCTGCCTGCTATCGCTTACAGCCAATAAAAACATGCGGGTGCATGCCTCCCTTTTATATAAAGACAATAACGCTTAATCAATAACAACCTCATAGTTAACTCCAGGGAACGGTTAGCCCTGAGTCTTGTATTGCTTTTAAAGCATCTTCCGTTAAAATTAGGAGGAAAAATATATAGTGTCTACATTTACTGATATATACCGTCACTGTCCAAACTTCTATATGTACAGTGATATAAATTCTACCCTCAGGCCACAGTACGCTTTGCATCAGCTCAGTGAGCCCTCAGCACCTGCAGCACCACCCTGTGGACACAGGGAGCAATGCGGGGGCTCGTGAGGTGCTACAGAGCCATGCTCAGGCTGGGGGGGCTGGGAGGGCTGGCGGGGCTGGGGGGGCTGGGAGGGCTGGCGGGGCTGGGGGGGCTGGGGGAGTGGGGGGGCTGGGAGGGCTGGCGGGGCTGGGGGGGATGGCGGGGCTGGGAGGGCTGGCGGGGATGGGGGGGATGGCGGGGCTGGGGGGGCTGGGGGGGCTGGGAGGGCTGGGAGGGCTGGCGGGGATGGGGGGGATGGGGGGGATGGGGGAGTGGGGGGGCTGGGGGGGTGGTGGTAATGATCACTCCACCATGTCCTCAGCGTCTCGTCATGCGCTATAAAGCCGCTGCACTGCTGACTGAGAGCTTCAGCATCAGGCCCTTTCCAGAGCTGTCATTACCTCACAGGCCACCTGGGGGCGCCATTCCCCCAGACGCACTACAGCACTCCATTACCCACATTCCCTCTGCTGCGGGAGACATGCTGAGCAGTGTGATTACAGCTGGGGCCTGAGGCGCTGGAAAAACCCCCTCACAGCCCTCCTCTATTCCCCCCCCCCCTCCCCCACGCTGTACTGGTCCAGGGCTGCCCCAAACCTGGCACCCCAAACCTGCAGCCCCAGATCTGGCGCCCCCGTCCCGGCGGTGACTCTTACCAGAACTCTTCGGTGGCCCTGCAGTGCTCGTACACGGGCCCCTCCAGCTGGGGCGGGGCGGGGAAGATGGCGTCGTGGTGGATGATGATGGTCTTGATGAGCTCGTTGACGTGGGCCTGGCAGGATACCTGGTCGTGCCCCTCGGGCACAGACATGAGGGTGGGCCCGAAGCAGATGGCCAGGTTATACGGGTCCATCATGTTCTCCTCGCTGTACTGGGACAGGCTGCAAACACACACCGCCATCACGTTACCCAATCAGCATCCACCTTACTGTCCGTTACCCAATCAGCATCCACCTTACTGTCCGTTACCCAATCAGCATCCACCTTACTATCCATTACCCAATCAGCATCCACCTTACTATCCCTCTTACCCAATCAGCATCCACTTCTGTCCCTGTAACCCAATCAGCATGAGCCTGAATAAATAAGTAATAAATAAATAAATAAATAAATCAATCAATTAATTAATTAATTAATTAATAACTTAAAAAACACTGTCCCTCTGGTCACCTGAACCTCATGCTGTTTGCTCCACTCAGACACATTAATGCACTGTAGATGCCAGCAGGAAAAACTCAATCGATCCGTCTGTCAGCTGTCCCAGAACAGTTAAAAAAACAGGCCATTATTTATGCTAACATGTGAGCCCAGCTACATCTCAGACAGCAGGGATTTAAACCCACAACCTCCTGGCGAGACACCAAAGTCTCTGGCAGTCCTTCGTCGGTCCACACGCATGTCTGCGTCAGTGAGCTAAAGCTAGCCACAGAGCCAGCCCATCGACCCACAGGGCTGCAGTCCCTACCCATCCACAGCTTAAACCTAGCCACAGAGCCAGCCCATCGACCCACACCGGACAGGGCTGCAGTCCCTACCCATCCACAGCTTAAAGCTAGCCACAGAGCCAGCCCATCGACCCACACCGGACAGGGCTGCAGTCCCTACCCATCCACAGCTTAAAGCTAGCCACAGAACCAGCCCATCGACCCACACCGGACAGGGCTGTAGTCCCTACCCATCCACAGCTTAAAGCTAGCCACAGAGCCAGCCCATCGGCCGACACAGAGCAGAGCTGCAGTCCCTACCCATCCACAGCGGAAGTGCTGCTCCTCCAAGAGCAGACACATACACAGGCTGCGCAGGTCGGGGGCTGGCTGCGCAGGTTGAGCGCTGTCTGCGCAGGTTGGGGGCTGGCTGCGCAGGTCTGGCTGCGTGTCGCAGTAAAACACCCCACTAAGTCTCCGCCTCTCCAGCACTGATGCAGGAACCATGTGCACAGTCCTCTCAGGCTACATCACTGACCGAGAAAGCAGATGAGCTTTATAGGGGAAACCGGTCCTCCTCCTCAACGCCCCCACTGTCTGAAACAGGGGAACCAGACTGCCCCAGGAGTCACAGCAAACCACCCCACCCCCCACAAGAGCGAAAAAACACCCCCCGCCCCCCACTCCCACAAGAGCCGCCCACACTTCATCAACTGTGAACTCCGACTGGAAAATGACATCATCACTGGAGGAGTGGGGATGGCGGAACAGGGGTGGGGGGGGCGGCTATATCGTCACCCTCTTTCAACCGCTGAGTGGAGAGGCTGCACTAAAATCTGTGTGGGGGTGTCCTGAGACCGTCGGGCCTGCAGGTCTCTTATTTGAGCGCTCTTTCCCCCCCAGCTCAGGGTTTGGGGGGGGGGGGGAGGGGTGCGGGGCAGGAACTCCCCAAAAAGCCCTGCCCCCTGTGTGACTTCATTACAAATGAGATCCGCACACAACCACACACAACCACACACGAGCATTCATGGGAGTCTGGCTGCACTGTGACTGAGATCAAGCAATAGTGCTTACTGGCTGTGTGAGAGACAGACAGGCAGACAGGCTGGCAGGCAGGCAGGCAGGCAGACAGACAGACAGACAGACAGACAGACAGACAGACAGACAGACAGACAGGCAGGCAGACAGGCAGACAGGCAGACAGGCAGGCAGGCAGGCAGGCAGACAGACAGTCAGGCAGACAGGCAGGCAAGCAGGCAGGCAGGCAGGCAAGCAGACAGACAGGCAGGCAGGCAGGCAGGCAAGCAGACAGACAGGCAGACAGACAGACAGACAGACAGACAGACAGACAGGCAGGCAGGCAGGCAGGCAGGCAGGCAGGCAGGCAAGCAGACAGACAGACACAGACAGACAGACAGACAGACAGACAGAGGGCTATGTTACTCACTGGTTGAGGAAAGCAAAGAGGTATCTCATGATGACGAGGGTGTTACTAGGCAAAGACTTCAGGACCTTGTGAATGTGGACTGCTCTCTCCGGAAGGTTCTCTATCACTGACCAGGCAGGATGGGGGAGGGAGAGAGAAAAAAAAAGGATAGAGAGAGAGAGGGAGACTTCATACTTCGTAATGTACATACACAGTACTCAGGGGATCTTCAGTGAACTGCAGGAACTTCATATGTGACCATTTCCCCTTCCTACAGGCACTTACAGACACAGGAAATGAGGTCATGGAAGACTTCCTTGGGGAAGAGAGCGTTCTCCAGTCCCCGGAAATAGAGTTTCAGGACACTGGCGATGGAGTCCATGTCATGATCATTCTGGTCTCCTGCCAGGGGATCTTCACCTGCAGGGGCCAAACAGGAAGTGAGACGAGGCCAAACAGGAAGTGAAACAGGGAGGGAGTCACTATCAGGTTTTGGATGCGGAGGGGCATGAACATTAGGGCAAAATATGTTCCTCAGTTCAACCTCTCAAGCTGTGTACAAGTCATTATTGCAAAAGAATTCCACAGAGTAAGTTAAGTCAAATACAAATGTGCCATAATTGTAGTTTCGGGTGAGGGGGAGGAGGTGGGGGTACAGGGGTGGGGGAGGAGGTGAGGGTAGGGGGATGGGGAGGAGGTGGGGATATGGGGGAGGAGGTGGGGGTACAGGGGTGAGAGAGGAGGTGGGGTACGGGGTTGGGGGAGGACATCTTACCCCTCTCAAAGGCATTCTTAATATCGTTCACCTCGACCTGAGAACCAGACACTCTGAAGATTCCCTCGTGCTGCAGACCTGTAACAAACGCAGGAGCTCAGACCAGAAACGGGGATAACAGCGGCAGCCATAACCTTTCTGCTTTAAGGCGGCCTCCTCCAGACACCCGCAGGATTATTACACTAATGATCTCAGCACATCTTTCCAACTGCAGCTTCTGGGGAATACATTCCGCGCCAACAGATGTAGCTGCATGCTACCTTAAATTTTACACATGTGCAGTGATTATTTTTATGTCACATCCCATGTGAAGTCAACAAAGCACCAAAGTCAAGAAATAGACTCTTAGTTCATACATATTCTGTGTTTGGTACATTTCATAAACTCAATGGTGTATGCTGGAACATTACCATCACATTACCACTCTGTGTTTTGCCCTGCGAGCTAACGCTACCCCAGTCAGTCAAAAAGTCCGTCAAGAAACTGAAATAGCAAAAAGTGTAGTAAACATGAAACTGTTTCGAAATATACGGCAGGGAAGCAGCCGAGCGAGCAAGCCTACCGTGTCGGCTGATAAAGCGGATGGAGCTCTCCACCATGAGCGGGATGACTTGGCTGGAGTCCTAAGCGAGGAATAAGGGATGAAAGAAATGAGAAAATTTACACAACCGGTCAGCAGAAGAAAAAAAACCTGTGCGTGTGTGCCGTGAATGTGGAACCTTCATGAACCAGCGCTCTGTTCAGACGTCTAAAATTATAATAATAATATTTGCGGAGGGATATGCGTGTCAGTCAGAAAAATATGAAAACGCTTCACGGTCTCGACTTCGCGGTAACGTGAGCCGGGGGTAAAGCAGAGGCGGCAATGGAAACCGATGGTTGCTAGGAGACCGCTTGTTTCCGAGGCAGGAATCGCCGCACGCGGGGATAAGGCCTTAATTCACGGAGGTTCCCAAATCCGCGGGGCCGCGATGCTGACAGTGTGTCAATCAACGGCGCAGCAGGACCGCTTAGTCCCGATAAGCTCATTCAGAGCAACAGAGGAATTCCTCACGGTTTCCCACCAAACGCTCGCTCCTGGTGGCTCAGAAATATGGGAATCGAATATCGTGCATTTTTAATTCAACCGTGAACAAATGCTGACTTGAGCTGTTCAATTTCATTTTTTATGATTTCCGTAGTTTGACATAAACCGGTTCATTTCTCGGGCTTCAAATTGAATTTGTCAAACGACTGGCAACTTCTGTTGTAAGTGCGCCGTTCTTTTCAAGCATGAAATTTGTTTCGTCTAAACAACCCAAAACCAAAGGGAAAACACTTCTAACAAAGGAAACGCACTTGTGCGAGCTGTTCACTAGAGGGCAGTGTAAGCTTCGGAGCGCTGAGAATGACAATAGGCATTTTGAGAGTCCTCCGATGAGAACAGATTTTAAATATTTTTTTTTTTATTGTTCTCCTTCTAAGCGGTTTTCTGGACAGAAATTTTCCCGGCAGAGTAGGTGGTGTGTTTTGGTGGAAAGAGGGCACTGGGCAGGTCAGCCCTGCTAAAGTCATCCTGCTGGGACCAGTCCCCTCGGTGGGGGGGGGGGGGGACACCTCATACTTCTTGGTCTGAAACATTTCGAAACCAAGACCAGTTCCGCAGACGGAACGTACCGGAACGCAGCTCTTCTCATGCTGGCTTTGAGGGGAATTTAATGGGCAGTCCCTGCAGACGCAAGCATCCAGTAAGCTAAGAGTTGTGTTACACTGACTGACTAACAAGGAAGCATGATTCAGACAGAAACACCGGCAGGCACAGGAACAGACAGACAGACAGACACGCACGCACACACACACACACACACACACACACACACAGAGGCGCGCACGCACACACACACACGCACACAGACACACACACTTGGTGGAAAGGTGAGCATTACCTGTTTGCGCAGGGTTGAGCTCCTCCTCCCGCTGTAGAGAATCAGAGACAGACAGACAGACAGAGACAGACAGACAGACAGACAGGCAGACAGACAGACAGACAGACAGGCAGGCAGACAGACAGACAGATAGAGAGAGAGAGACAGACAGACAGACAGACAGAGACAGACAGACACACAAGACAGGCAGATGGACGGACAGACAGACAGATAGAGAGACAGACAGACAGGCGGACGGACAGACAGACAGAGATAGACAGACATGCAGACAGACGGACAGAGAGAGACAGACAGACAGACAGATAGAGAGAGACAGACAGACAGACAGATAGAGAGAGACAGAAAGACAGGCGGACGGACGGACAGACAGACAGAGATAGACAGACACGCAGATAGACGGACAGACAGACAGACAGACAGAGAGAGACAGACAGACAGACAGACAGACAGATAGAGAGAGACAGAAAGACAGACAGAGTGCCGTTAGGAGATCAGACTCAGTCTGCTACTGTAACTGCAGTCTGACCCACAAACCACACGCTGCCTACAGTCATTAGCCTGCTACAAATTACACCCCCACAAAATCAGACTGTTTTTGAACATCTCTCCCAAAATAACACGCTTAAACACTAAGTTAGGAGGGGCATCAGAATCTCTGAGACTTTGAGTCTTCCTTTGCAACAAGGGATTAAAGTTCAGTTAAAAAAAACCCTTCTCAAATTCCCGTTGCGTAAAAACACCCAGGTTAGACGTAAGAACGGGGGAATGTGGATCTGGGACTCCGAGCGATGGTGGGACCTGGCAGCTCGTAGGTATTGCTCAGTCTCAGGTGATTAGGGTTAGGGTTAGACGTGTCAATGCCCATTATTACTGTGCGTAACTCTGCCACACAGACAGTGTCCACAATTAAGCCCTAAAACTGTCAAAGACTAAAACAAAACTCAACTAATCATGGTTAGGAGAAAACTGAATACTTAAATTAATACATGTGTGTGTGTGTGTGTATGAAAGAGTGTGTGTGTGTGTGTTAGACTGTGTGACTTAATTTGTTTCTTTCCTTTGCCACACCTACCTGGCAAGGCAATAATCAGTCTTCTGACCTGGAGGAGGGAGAATGAAAGAGAGAGAGAGAGAGAGAGGGAGAGTGAGGGGGAGAGCAAGAGAGAGGGAGAAAGACAGAGACAGAGAAAGAGATTTGGTAAAACAATGTGGCAGAAGTGGGTGGTTTCCCCAAATTTCCCCCCTCCGGCTGCCCCCCCACTCCCCAACTGCCCCCCCACTGCACATGCTCCTCACCCTCGCTGCCCCACCGCCCAAACCAGACCGTTTCTGTCAGACGGGGGTCCCCCAAACAACACCCAGCTGCATCCACAACCCCCCCCACAGCACCCCTGTACCAACCCCAACCCCCAGCACCCCAGTAACCCCCCCACAGCATCCCAACAACCTCCCCCCACAGCACCCCTGTACCCCCCCCCCCCCCCAGCATCCCTGTATCCACACCCCCTCCTCATCTGCAGCTCTGTCCTGATCTGTACTCCATGTGTGATACAGTCCTACTCTCTGACCTCAAACTCTGCCAAAGCTTTACTCACAGGGGAAACTATTCCACCAACAGAGCGGATTCCTCAGGAATCACAACTACAGAGTCCGGAAAGAACTCCAGAGCAGCAGAGTCCGGAAAAAACTCCAGAGCAGCACAGAGTCCGGAAAAAAGAGACTTCCTGTCATGTGCTTTCTCCCGATGGCCTACGGGCGTACAGGTGTGGCAGGTGTAACAGGTGGCAGAGGTTTTGAGACCCAGGTTAGTTTGGGCTCTATGTGTGAGAGCAGAATGTGGGTCCTCAGGTTCAGAGCTGATGAATGATAATGGTTTGTGTCTCAGAGTTGGCGGGTTTGATTCCCAGCTGGGACATAGCTGCTGTACCTCTGATTAAGGGACTGAACCAGCACTGTTTCAGTACATGTCCAGCTGCATAAGGGGATTATGGGTAGTGTAGTGTAAAGTGTAGTCTGTACCTTTGAGTGAGGGACTGAACAGCACGGTTTCAGTACATGTCCAGCTGCATAAGGGGATTATGGGTAGTGTAGTGTAAAGTGTAGTCTGTACCTTTGAGTGAGGGACTGAACCAGCACGGCTTCAGTACATGTCCAGCTGCATAAGGGGATTATGGGTAGTGTAGTGTAAAGTGTAGTCTGTACCTTTGAGTGAGGGACTGAACCAGCACGGTTTCAGTACATGTCCAGCTGCATAAGGGGATTATGGGTAGTGTAGTGTAAAGTGTAGTCTGTGTAAGAGGCTCTGAATGAGAGTGTCTGATAAACGCTGAAATGTGATGCAACGCGAGGAGCGAGGTCCAGAGTACTGAGCTCGTCAGCACAACCCGACAGCACCGGGACAAACTGGGTCTGCCGCTGTGGGTCTGCTCAGGACTGAACCAGGACCCGCAGTCCGTTCAGAAGAACCGGGCCGGACGGGGGTCCACAGCCCATAGCCTGACGAACGCGTGAGCCAGCTACAGGGCCAGGACCGGCCCGGTTCTGCACAGGACGGAGCTCAGCAGGCTCCTCTCCCTCCCCTAAAAAAAACACCGCCCCCAAACCCTGGAATCTCTCTGCCGCTGCCACATGACCCCGCCCCCCCGCCCCCCCGCCCCCCGGCCCACACGGATGACTCACTCTCTCCCAGAGATTTCTGGATCAGGTCATGTTTGGCCTCCAGCTTGGTGATCAGGGTCCTGCCCTCCAGGAACTCCTTCAGTTTCTGCAAGGAAAACAAAAAGCAGAGAACCACATCTCAGCAACAGGCAATACGATTGGAGGAGCAGCTATGAGCAGCAGTGTTATTGGAGGATGGTAAATGGTAAATGGACTGCATTTATATAGCGCTTTTATCCAAAGCGCTTTACAATTGACGCCTCCCATTCACACACACACACACACCAACGGTGAAAGGCTGCCATGCAAGGCACCAATCAGCTCGAGGAGCAGGTATAAGCAGGTGAGATCAGATAAAGTTGGTGAAGATGCGGCCCAATATTCACTTATAAGAAACAGCGATAGGAACTAGATCTAAGCGCTGTTTTTTTTTGGGGGGGGGGGAGGTAAAACTCACACAAAAGTGAAAAAATGTTAAACTAAAAACCAACTTGTCCTCTCCCTCCCGAAGCAGAGTGGATTCTGCTGATGTGTTTCTCATAACTAGATGTTCAGTGGAGTTGAACCAGGGTTAAAAACTTTGCTCACGCCTGAAAAAGCAATGTCCCACACAGAATCTGAACCCCCAAACCCCACCCCACTCTACCGTGAAGTAGAACTGCTCCGTCTCCTGCTGATTGGCCCTCCTCTTGGCCAGGCTGGGTTTGTTCATGAAGGACTCCGACATGGAGGACCGGACCGACTCCATGGAGTTGCTGTGGTGGAAGCAGTCGGACACGTCAAAGTCCTCGACAGTCACCATGTCCTGGATGGTCTGCAGAGTGGCCTCCATGGTCTTCTTCACCTGCAGGACAGGAAGTCCCCACAAGTATAGCAGCATTAGTGTGTATGGAGTGTGTGCTTGTGTGTGTGAGTGTGTGTGTGTGTGTGTGTGAGAGCCTGTGAGTGGGGGTGTGAGTGTGTGTGTCTGTGAACTTGTAATACTATCTTTGTTGGAACCAAATGTCCTCACAAGGATAGAAAGATGAGGAAAATTTATCTTTGTGGGGACCTGTTGCTGGTGTGTAAGTGTAAGAGAGTGTGCGTGTGTGTGTGTGTCTGAGTGAGTGAGTGAGTGTGTGTGTGTGTGTGTACTCACCTCTTCATTTTCTATGGTGAGAGTGGACAGGCGGGACTGTAGCTGTTGGCAGCGCTGGAGTAGCTCCCCCTGCAGGGGGGGCTGAGCACACACGTGCCCCCACTGGGGGGGGGGGGAGAGAAAATGCATGATTTAGCCAATTATGTACAAGCCTTTTAAAAAGGGGTGAACATCAAATATGAAACCTGCACACAGTCTTATAACGACCCATGTCCTGCAAGAGCAACCCCCCACCCCAGCTCAGCCGCGGCGGGACTGACCGTGTCCCCCATGTGGGACTGGAAGTCGAAGCGGGCGGGGGGGCAGAACACGCTGTTGTAGGCCTCCATCAGCCGTTGCTTGTCCCTGTTGGCCTCCAGGTTCTCCGCTGCGCTCTCGATGGCCTCCAGCCCGCGGTGCCGGGACGTCTCCACGCTGAACTCGGCCGAGAGGTAGGTCCGCAGAGCCCGGTTCAGGCTGGCGTGGTACCCCAGGTCACAGCACTGGGGGGGGGGGGACAGCCGGGGGGGGTTAGCACCTCTAATGAGACAGAAGTCTTCAGGGCTGTTCTAATACGGACACATAAAGCAATATTTAACACGGCTTTCTGTTTCACTTAGGACAGAGAATACAGTGTGTGTGTGTGTGTGTGTGTGTGTGTGAGAGGGTATGCGTGTGTACATGTGTGTGTGAGACACAGAGAGAGAAAGAGAGAGCAATAAAACACCTCATTGAGTACACAATGCTGATAGAAATCTCCACACTGGCAGAAGACAACGCTGTCTTGTGTTTCCACAGAAATATCCAGAGTCTCATCAAAATCCTGAGTCAGCATTCTGCCTGACGGTGGTGAGTCATTTTTTCAACATTCCAGTTTAGCACTTTCAAAAGCAGTACAAAGAAATCTGAGGTGCAGAGTCCTGTTTTGGGGGATCACTCTGTGTAAGAAGCCCCTCCCACTGGCAGAAAGATGAAGTCACAATAAGCCAACAGAAATCTGGTCACACCCACAAAGATGTCAGAGCAGCAGGCGATTGGCTGTTTGAAGCCAACGGGCACAGAGAGCCTATGGGGTGGAAGTATCCCGAAACGAAGGGTCCATTTATAGAGCAGACCAGCATTCCCAGCACCAGAGAGCGAGCCTTTCCACCAAACATTCCCGTGAGAAAGAACGGGAATAATGGGATGGCATCAATCCCAGACTCAGCCCTACCTGTGGAGCCACACGTCCAGACAGGATGAGAGGTTACCTGAACAGACAGGTCCGTCTCTGCTAATGAAGTTCTCATGAAAGCTGTGGTTTCTGATGGGCTGGGAGGCCCACAGGCGGGAGCACATGTACTGTACAAACACACACACACACGCAAGCATGCACGCACACACACACCCTGCAGAGACAGATGCTCTGAAGCAGAGCTCAGGCATTACCAGCCCATCCCCACAAGAGTATCACATATTGAAGAGAGAGACTGTGAGGAACTAAGACTTTAACACACACTGAGAGTGTGGCGTCACATGCAGTCTGTGCACTGTGACACAGTGACACACAGGAACTGTGACCTGTGTGTGTGGGGGTGAGGGCTGTTATCAGTGTGGGGGGGCTGGGGATCTGTACTCACGTCTATGAGGTCGGACAGGTCGTGGATGTAGTACTTGAACACGCAGCAGTTAGTGGCCTCCAAAGCCAGCAGGTACTCGTTCCTGGCTTTGACGGCTTTCAGCTTGTTTTCAGTGTATTTGGCCTGTCGCTGAGGGGTGGGAGAGGAGAGACAGGGCAGACTGTGAAACCATCCATTACACAGGAACAACAGCCTGTACGTACACCTGTACAACGCCCCGCTTTAGCACTGAGAGAGAGGAGCGTTTAGCGCTGAGAGAGAGGAGCGTTTAGCTCTGAGAGAGAGAGGAGCGTTTAGCACTGAGAGAGAGGAGCGTTTAGCACTGAGAGAGAGAGGAGCGTTTAGCTCTGAGAGAGAGAGGAGCGTTTAGCACTGAGAGAGAAAGGAGCGTTTAGCACTGAGAGGGAGGAGCGGTTAGCACTGAGAGAGAGGAGCGTTTAGCACTGAGAGAGAGGAGCGTTTAGCGCTGAGAGAGAGGAGCGTTTAGCACTGAGAGAGAGGAGCGTTTAGCACTGAGAGAGAGGAGCGTTTAGCACTGAGAGAGAGGAGCGTTTAGCACTGAGAGAGAGGAGCGTTTAGCTCTGAGAGAGAGGAGCGTTTAGCACTGAGAGAGAGGAGCGTTTAGCGCTGAGACAGAGGAGCGTTTAGCACTGAGAGAGAGGAGCGTTTAGCGCTGAGAGAGAGGAGCGTTTAGCTCTGAGAGAGAAGAGCGTTTAGCGCTGAGAGAGAGGAGCGTTTAGCACTGAGAGAGAGGAGCGTTTAGCACTGAGAGAGAGGAGCGTTTAGCGCTGAGAGAGAGGAGCATTTAGCGCTGAGAGAGGAGCGTTTAGCACTGAGAGAGAAGAGCGTTTAGCACTGAGAGAGGAGCGTTTAGCTCTGAGAGAGAGGAGCGTTTAGCTCTGAGAGAGGAGCGTTTAGTACTGAGAGAGAGGAGCGTTTAGCACTGAGAGAGGAGCGTTTAGCTCTGAGAGAGAAGAGCGTTTAGCGCTGAGAGAGGAGCGTTTAGCGCTGAGAGAGAGGAGCGTTTAGCACTGAGAGAGAGGAGCATTTAGCACTGAGAGAGAGGAGCGTTTAGCGCTGAGAGAGAGGAGCGTTTAGCACTGAGAGAGGAGCGTTTAGCACTGAGAGAGAGGAGCGTTTAGCACTGAGAGAGGAGCGTTTAGCACTGAGAGAGAAGAGCGTTTAGCACTGAGAGAGAGGAGCGTTTAGCTCTGAGAGAGAAGAGCATTTAGCACTGAGAGAGAGGAGCGTTTAGCACTGAGAGAGAGGAGCGTTTAGCACTGAGAGAGAGGAGCGTTTAGCACTGAGAGAGAGAAGCGTTTAGCGCTGAGAGAGGAGCGTTTAGCACTGAGAGAGAGGAGCGTTTAGCACTGAGAGAGAGGAGCGTTTAGCTCTGAGAGAGAGGAGCGCTTAGCACTGAGAGAGAGGAGCGTTTAGCGCTGAGAGAGAGGAGCGTTTAGCACTGAGAGAGAGGAGCGTTTAGCACTGAGAGAGAGGAGCATTTAGCGCTGAGAGAGGAGCGTTTAGCGCTGAGAGAGAGGAGCGTTTAGCACTGAGAGGGAGGAGCGGTTAGCACTGAGAGAGAGGAGCGTTTAGCACTGAGAGAGAGGAGCGTTTAGCACTGAGAGAGAGGAGCGTTTAGCGCTGAGAGAGAGGAGCGTTTAGCACTGAGGGAGAGGAGCGTTTAGCACTGAGAGAGAGGAGCGTTTAGCACTGAGAGAGAAGAGCGTTTAGCACTGAGAGAGAGGAGCGTTTAGCACTGAAAGAGAGGAGCGTTTAGCTCTGAGAGAGGAGCGTTTAGCACTGAGAGAGAGGAGCGTTTAGCGCTGAGACAGAGGAGCGTTTAGCGCTGAGAGAGAGGAGCGTTTGTTGTTTGTGTGCAGGCAGTGCTGAATTTCTCCCCCCCATCCTGCTGACCAGTCACCATCAATCACTATGTCATCAGCTGGCCAATCGGAGACCCTAACTCTCACCCCGTCCACTATGATGTCATGGGCTGACAGACACAGGGAGTCGTGCCCCAACAGACACCCGACAGCCCCCCTCCCCCCCCGACCCCCCACCCGACCACACTGCTGTCTTTCATAAATCAGCTGGAGGAATTCTTTCACTCAGGAACTGTGACCAACGTCATTTACCGCTGCTTTCTGCAGACTGAGGTTTCCAGGAGTCCTACTGCTGCCCCCCCCCCCCACCCCCTCAAAAGAACACGAGGACAGCATTTGTCTGGAAGAGCCCTTGTAAAGTCTGAGCGTTTAAAGAGAATGAGGTAGGACCCCAATGAACCATATCTCATTTTAGGGTTCAGGAGAGGAGTAACTGAATAACTGTATAAAACACAATCAGCAGTACAGGACAGGGCTGGCATGAGGGTCAGTGCCATCAACAGCCTGAAGCTCCAAAGTGTTCTGCAGAAGCAGGTCTGGCTGGGTGTGCAAGAGAGGCCAGTGTCCACGGCCAGACCCCCGGTTCCCCCTGCCCCCCTCCCCCCCCGGTCCCACGGGTCCACCCCCCTCACCTTCTCCTTCATCTTCTCGATCTTCTTGACAGAGCTGCGGCGGACGTGCTTCTCCTCCATCTTGACGCTGGTGAGAGAGTCGGGCGAGCGGGGAGCCTGCCTGTCCTCTGGCCGGGCCGAGCGGCCCATCTGCTTCTCCTCCTGCTTCTCCGCGTCCTTCAGCTTGCTCTCCGCGTTCACGCTGTCCGTGTTGTAGATGTGGTAGGTCTTCATCACCTGTTAGAATCCACACTGATCATCCAGACCTGGAGCCCTGTCCACCATGCGCTACTCAAGCTCTACTCAGGACAGTCATGCATGAAACCCCACAGGAGGCAGCCATACTTCTTTTCTCTAAATGTCTGACAGGTCCTGAAGCTGAACTGCTCTAGTGTGTCCTTCACACCAGGGAGA
This sequence comes from Anguilla anguilla, assembly GCF_013347855.1. Classification (NCBI taxonomy): domain Eukaryota; kingdom Metazoa; phylum Chordata; class Actinopteri; order Anguilliformes; family Anguillidae; genus Anguilla; species Anguilla anguilla. Next base: position 41,019,538 of record NC_049213.1, on the reverse strand, counting down.
GCAGACAGAAAATATTGGACTGTCAGAATCATAAAAACCATAAAAATCTATTGGTTATGTTATTAACCGGGTGATAAATATCAGCCTGAGAACCTCAGGGCTGGGACACACCGCTCACAGGTTTGGCCTCCTCTGTAAAATCCTGCTGTTCTGCATTTCAGAACTTTATTCATAAAAGTCTGCCTTCAAATAAAACACTCAAAAGCACTCAAAGGCATATACAGCCCAAAATGCAGTTTGGAGAATTCAAAAACACTCATTTGTGTCTGGAGCCAGAGACACATTCAATGCCCAGAAACTGCACTGTGCTTTTAAAACATCAACAATTTATTTTAGGGGAACATTTTAGGATCTCACATTATCCTACATTATGATTTCTTTAATCTCTAATTTACATACTGAAGAAGTGAGTCTCATTACTCCAGTAATCCTGATTAACGATGTATTTGCCACTATCCCCATTAAATCTGTGATTTACCTGCTGCCATGTACCCATAAACAACAGCGACGGGCCGACAGGGGTCCAACGTGCGAGAGATAAACGTGGAGGAGGGATAAACGTGGGGGGGGGGGGAATTCAGGACATGACAAGACGTGCTAGTGTTCCTGAAAGGAGCTGCGCAACACATGCTAACAGTGTGAGCCAGGAGAGCAGCTGCAATCAATCAATCAACCAGTCAATCAACCAGTCAATCAACCAATCAATCAGTCAGTGAGTCCGTCAGGCAGTCAGTCAGGCAGGCAGTCAGTCAGGCAGGCAGTCAGTCAGTCAGTCAGTCAGTCAGGCAGTCAGTCAGGCAGGCAGTCAGTCAGTCAGTCAGTCAGTCAGGCAGTCAGGCAGTCAGTCAGTCAGGCAGTCAGTCAGGCAGGCAGTCAGTCAGTCAGTCAGTCAGTCAGGCAGGCAGTCAGTCAGTCAGTCAGTCAGGCAGTCAGTCAGGCAGGCAGTCAGTCAGTCAGTCAGTCAGGCAGTCAGGCAGTCAGTCAGTCAGTCAGTCAGTCAGTCAGGCAGGCAGTCAGGCGCTTAAGGAGCTGGGCTGTTTGGGCTGTTTGTACGCACCCACAAGACATGCCTCTGAAATAATGCCCATCACCCACTCCACAAACAGCCCCTCTCCCCACTGCACCCACTCCACAAACAGCCCCTCTCCCCACTGCATCCACTTTACAGACCGCACGCTCTCCCCACTGCATCCACCTTACAGACCGCACGCTTAACAGGAGAACTGTGTCAGTCACATGACAGGAGGTTCTTGGCTGAAAGCTCCCGTTTAAGAAGGAACAGAGCTGAGTACTTCCCACAGGCTCTCTCCTCTAACTCCTTCTGCTACGTCACGTCGCGAGGTTCAAAAAAACAAGCACGTCACAGACGCACAGTAAAGCAGCTCACCCACTCAAACCGCTGTGTTCCGGCATATTCTTTCTTTTTATAGACTGCAGATGTAGCGAAACGTTGCCAAGTCTATCTTTACCTTGTCTTACGCTGGTAATTAGAGGACCGGGCCTTTCTTTATGAGCCCTGAAACGGGATACAGACCTTCCCCAGTGAGGAAGAGGAGACAAAACATCTTTAAATACCGCGATCTCACCCCCCCCCCCCCCCACACAGTCACCCTAGAATCAGTTTCAAACCATCAGCCTCAGTAGCTGTCACCAGGGCAGCTCGTCGGCGAGGCGGTGTGGAGCGGATCTTTAAAAACCAGCCGTTATGAGTCATTAGCATGGCAGCCCCTCCCCCTGCACCCCAATAATTAGAGGGGTGCTGCAGCCCGCGCCCGTGCCCCGCGCCAGGCTGGATTCGGCAGAGTGCCCCCCAGACAGGATAATAACATGGTGGGGTACAGCCAGGGTGCGCCCCAGGATCGGCCCGCCAAGAGGTGCCACGCCCATTTACCCTCTGCCCGCAAAACGCACATCTCCATGACAACCGAGCCGAGGCAACTAATATGCCCCTCCTCCCCCCGATTACCCCCCCTCCTGAGTGAGGGCAAAGGAGGTTAATTAATGAGCAGCGGTCTTCTTCCTGGAGGGGTGAGGAGGAAAGACAAGGCCAGCGAGGTTAACCGCTGCTCGCAGGAATCTGAGACGATCTCAAACGAGCTCTGTCACGCTCACACCCCTCTGTGACACACAGGCCCGAAGCCACAGACGCTCTCTACGGGGAAACATCCCATCAAAACCCAGGGCTCCCACCCACACGCCTGCACCAGAGCAAGAGCAAGTACTGCACTGAGCATTCTCCAGCGTCGGAACATCTACAAACATTTACATTATCTCTGGAGCTTCCACAAGACTAAAACCTCTCTCTGAAATATATATATATATATATATATATATCATCAGCCAATCAGAGTCATTTCTACTAACCATCAGCGTTCACAAACGGAACTAATCCTGAGAACATTCATTCAGAACCAGAACCATTCAGAACCAGACCTAGTCCTCAGAACACTCATTCAGAATTTCTTCCTGGCTCTGATGGGGGGGGGGGGGTGATGGAGGAGTCATGGGGGGGTGATAGAGGGGTAATGGGGGGTGAGGGGGGGTGATATGGGGGGGCGTCGGCCATTGGTCATTACCGCGTGGAGCTCGTTGAGGACCTTCAGCATATCCTCCTGCAGCTGCAGACCCACTTCTTTACTCTGGAGCAAGATGAGAGAAAACAAAGACAAGAGTTAGGATCGGGGAGCAGGAGGACAATGAGCACAGGTTCTACTGCCACAGGCTGACCCAAGATCAGTCTGATCCTAATGCACTCAGCAGCTGCAGCTACTGCAGGAGTCGGGAAAATGCTCCTGGATCAGTGGTGAGATTCGGCCAGTTTCAGACTCCCACAACAACCACCGATCTGTTTACACAAGACGGGTCTGGAGACAGGCAACGCAAGGGTTAATCCTGACGAGGAGAACCGACTTTAAAAAAACATTAGAAAATAAATAAAGAAATAAAATCCTCCACTTGTGAAGGATTACCCTGAGGGTTTAAGAAATTGAAACTGTTGGAGGGGAAAGCAGTTTAAATGCTCAGGAGCTCAGAGGTGATTTTCCAGAGCAGAGCAGTTACAGCCACGGCTGGCAGCTACAGGAATACGGAACGGCTGCAGGCGCTAACAACGTGCTAGCAGAGCCGCGCTCAGGAGACAGGGGAGCGCTCTGGGGTCCAAACCCATCAGGAGACAGGGACAGAGCGCTCTGGGGTCCAAACCCATCAGGAGACAGGGACAGAGCGCTCTGGGGTCCAAACCCATCAGGCGACAGGGACAGAGCGCTCTAGGGTCCAAACCCATCAGGAGACAGGGGACAGGGAGCGCTCTGGGGTCCAAACCCATCAGGAGACAGGGGCAGAGCGCTCTGGGGTCCAAACCCATCAGGAGACAGGGGACAGGGAGCGCTCTGGGGTCCAAACCCATCAGGAGACAGGGACAGAGTGCTCTAGGGTCCAAACCCATCAGGAGACAGGGACAGAGTGCTCTGGGGTCCAAACCCATCAGGAGACAGGGACAAAGCGCTCTGGGGTCCAAACCCATCAGGAGACAGGGACAGAGCGCTCTGGGGTCCAAACCCATCAGGAGACAGGGGACAGGGAGCGCTCTGGGGTCCAAACCCATCAGAAGACAGGGACAGAGCGCTCTGGGGTCCAAACCCATCTCAACCCGGGGAAATTAGCGCTGAACACGACCGCGCACTCAAAGCGCGCGCCCACATTACCGCTCACATTCCAAACCGCCCAGCGTCTCCATGGAACCCCAAGCGCGAGGGCTGACGCCACTCACCCAGATCTCGGAGGATCCAGAGACAGGAGTGACGTGATTTTTCCGGGCGTGACCCCGTCGCGACCCGTCTGGACGCGGGCCTCAGTGAACAGAAGTTCTGAGAGGGTTTGGACCCCACACGCCTCCCAGCACACAGGCCGGCCGAAACAGAGTCTGCCTGCTAACCCTTCAGAGGGCGGAAGAATGGTGGCACAGACTGAACCTCTGGGTCTCCACGGCGATGCTTTAATAACACGTGTCTGACACGTTTTATCGAGCGGCTGCAGAGGGAACGATGGGGGGGGGGGGGCGTGTCAGAATAAGGAATGAGCGCTCCCAGGATGGGGACAGAGGAATAATGAAATGCTGCCCCCCCCCCCCCCCACCCCCCGCCACAGATTCAACTGATTTCTCAGAGTCAGAGGTAGGGGCAGGGGAGGCATCCGGGAGCCTTCAGAAATCCATCCGCTATTCTCAGATAAACAGGCGGCTTCCCTCATGGCCCTGTGCACCAATCCAGTACCGCCAGTACCACCATTACAGCCAGTACCGCCAGTACCACCATTAAAGCCAGTACCACCATTATAGCCAGTACCGCCAGTACAGCCAGTACCACCATTATAGCCAGTACCGCCAGTACAGACAGTACCACCATTATAGCCAGTACCGCCAGTACCACCATTATAGCCAGTACCGCCAGTACAGACAGTACCACCAGTACAGACAGTACCGCCAGTACAGACAGTACCACCATTATAGCCAGTACCGCCAGTACAGCCATTATAGCCAGTACTGCCAGTACAGCCAGTACCACCATTATAGCCAGTACCACCAGTACAGCCATTATAGCCAGTACCGCCAGTACAGCCAGTACAGCCATTATAGCCAGTACCGCCAGTACAGACAGTACCACCAGTACAGACAGTACCGCCAGTACAGACAGTACCACCATTATAGCCAGTACCGCCAGTACAGCCATTATAGCCAGTACTGCCAGTACAGCCAGTACCACCATTATAGCCAGTACCGCCAGTACAGCCAGTACAGCCATTATAGCCAGTACCGCCAGTACAGACAGTACCACCAGTACAGACAGTACCGCCAGTACAGACAGTACCACCATTATAGCCAGTACCACCATTATAGCCATTATAGCCAGTACCACCAGTACCGCCAGTACAGCCATTATAGCCAGTACCGCCAGTACTACCATGACCGTGCTGCGAGAAAACAACACAGCGCTACATTACTGTGACATTCCAGACGGGGAATGCGGGGATGCAGTTTGGGCTGCAGCCCCAGGTAGGGAATGCGGGGATGCAGTTTGGGCTGCAGCCCCAGGTAGGGAATGCGGGGATGCAGTTTTGGCTGCAGCCCCAGGTAGGGAATGCGGGGATGCAGTTTGGGCTGCAGCAGCCCCATTCTGCAGTATTTACCCTCTGCTTCTGCAGCTTCATACCGTTACTTAACTGAACTAATTATCTCCCCAACTGATCAGTACAACTTCAGGGCACCAAACGGCTGTATTATTTACGGGAGCGAGAGCGAGCACAAGCAGCCGCTCCCCTGGCCTGAGGATTCCGCTCCGGTGCCAGATAACAAGTCTGAACACACGCGTGTAACACACAGCGCCAGAGAGCGCACGTCCTCCTGTGTGTAAACAACAGGGCCCAAATCAGCGTAATGCGCTCTGACTGTGCTCCTGCTGGGCCACGTCGCCCCACACAAACGCTGCTGTGTTTCTCAGGCCCTGCGCTGCGCAGGCAAAGCCCTGCGCTGCGCAGAGCTCTGTCCTCTCTGCGCAGTCGGCAGTAATAGCTCAGATCAGCGCGCGGTCCAGGTGCCAGAATCGCCTGTATTTCACAATAACACCAGAGGCGCAGAAAGCGGCTCAAACAGACAGCAGAGCTCATCCCTCACACACGGACAGGAATGTCAACACACTTGTTTATATTTGTACGCGCACGTACGCATCAAAGAGCAACCAAGTACAAATCCGGTAAAAACAGCCACTAACACGAGTAGCAGACAGGACCCACGCTTTAGCATTCAGACACTGGACCAGATCAGAGCTCCGATCGCCAGGGGGTTATTCCACCCAGTGTGTCTATTTCAGCACCTGGTGTGTTTGATGCTGCTGGCTGTCGTCTCCCTCATTATGCACAGGACACAGCCACTCAACAATAATACTCTCTAATTAATACTATTATCCAAAGAATAATATTCTCCCTGCTTCCTCTGCATAATAATAACATATTAAAATACTCATCGTTAGGAAAGATAACGAACACAGCCTAATTCTGAGTGCAACAGGTGCTTCAGCTGCCAGGGGTACGGAGGGAAATCAGCCTTCATCATCCTCAGAAAGGAAACGTGACTGTAACCCACACACGGGAGGCCACAGCCCCCAAACCCGTCTGTGAAGCCCCTCTGTCCACAGCCCCCAAACCCGTCTGTGAAGCCCCTCTGTCCACAGCCCCCAAACCCGTCTGTGAAGCCCCTCTGTCCACAGCCCCCAAACCCGTCTGTGAAGCCCCTCTGTCCACAGCCCCCAAACCCGTCTGTGAAGCCCCTCTGTCCACAGCCCCCAAACCTGTCTGTGAAGCCCCTCTGTCCACAGCCCCCAAACCCATCTGTGAAGCCCCTCTGTCCACAGCCCCCAAACCTGTCTGTGAAGCCCCTCTGTCCACAGCCCCCAAACCCGTCTGTGAAGCCCCTCTGTCCACAGCCCCCAAACCCGTCTGTGAAGCCCCTCTGTCCACAGCCCCCAAACCCGTCTGCCACAGCCCCCAAACCTGTCTGCCACAGCCCCCAAACCTGTCTGCCACAGCCCCCAAACCTGTCTGCCACAGCCCCCAAACCTGTCTGCCACAGCCCCCAAACCTGTCTGCCACAGCCCCCAAATCCGTCTGTGAAGCCCCTCTGTCCTGCAGCCCCCAAACCCGTCTGTGAAGCCCCTCTGTCCTGTAGCTGCGACAGACACAAGGGACAGTTACGGGGTCGCTGTGAGAGAGCTGTGCAGGTATGCAGGCGCATAGGTGCACATGTACGCAGGTAAACAGGTGCACAGGTACGCAGGTATACCGGTGTATAGGTGTGCAGGTACACAGGTGCACATGTACGCAGGTAAACAGGTGCACAGGTATGCAGGTATACCGGTGTATAGGTGTGCAGGTACACAGGTGCACAGGTACAGAGGTAAACAGGTGCACAGGTATGCAGGTATACCGGTGTATAGGTGCGCAGGTACACAGGTGCACAGGTACGCAGGTAAACAGGTGCACAGGTGCACGTCCACCTGCAGGCCCTCATGTCGGTCTGTCCTGAGAGGACTGTAAGGACCGCGGGGGGATGGGGGGGGGGGGGTTACCTTCTTGAAGAGCCGGCCCGAGTCCTCGCTGACCTGAGCGAAGCGGGGGATGATGTTGTTGAGGTAGAGGTCACTGAGCGTGGCGTGGTCCCGGCTCTCCCCCTTCACCTGAGATAGCAGCAGATTCCAGCAGTTCAGCGGGGAGAGGATCGCCTGCTCCTTCCTGGGGGGGCGGTGGAGGGGGGGGAAGGGAGAGAGATATATTTATACACACTGGGTGTGTGTGTGTGTGTGTGTGTGTGTGTGTGCATTTGACTCCTCTCCCAGGATCTGAAGTTTAGTAACATTTCCTCCACGCTACAGCAGAGCATGGGGGGGGGGGGGGGGCCATCTTTATGCTCTTATATAAACTCCTCACCAAGCTGGGCACTTTACTGCAGGTGAGGCACCAAAACCTCCACCTGCCACCGCTTCACCTGTTCACCAGGTCAGCGAGAACCTGAGGCCCGGCCACGCCCAGCTCAGCCCCACTGTGTGAATCTGGGAAACCAACAATAGGGGAGAACCTGTCTTCAATCAGGGCAGACCAACAAGAGCACATCTGATGGACCCTCTCCAGCAGCTCCACCCTCTACCACAGCTCCACCCTCTCCCGCAGCCCCGCCCTCTCCTGCAGCTCCACCCTCTCCCGCAGCTCCACCCTCTCTCGCAGCCCCGCCCTCTCCTGCAGCTCCGCCCTCTCTCGCAGCCCCGCCCTCTCCCGCAGCTCCACCCTCTCCCGCAGCTCCACCCTCTCCCGCAGCTCCACCCTCTCCTGCAGCTCCACCCTCTCCTGCAGCTCCACCCTCTCCTGCAGCTCCACCCTCTCCCGCAGCTCCACCATCTCAACACACAGGAATGTTTTTTTTACTCTACTGTTTGGAAACCCAAAACCCTGGGGCTGACATTGAAGGGCCCCTTCAAGAGTCCTGCAGATGTTTCCAATGAGGGCCCCCACTGTGACAGGTACCCCAGAGGTCAGAGGTCACGGGGAGCCCCAGGAGACACAGCGCACGTGCCGAACACACCGTGGAGTCCTCCGGCCGGTCCCTGGCCTCCGGGTGGAACCCGAGCACGCACAGGGAACGTCTCGCGGCGGAGCTGCAACGGGCGAGGCGCGGCGCGGAACGCCATCGCAGAGGTGGGAGGGCGTGGCACAGGCCCCGAGCGATTCCAGGCAAGAGTCCCCCCACCCCCGCCCCCACCTAAATAAATACCAGCGAGGGGTATTGCCCAACAAGGCAGAGAACGGAAGAGCAGACATGAACACGAGAAGCTTCCTGGTGAGGAAGTGACACAGCCTGGAGGCGAACCCTGAACCCTCAGTGCCCTTTGACCCCTGTGGATTCACGGCGGTCTCCCTCAGGCCCCGCCCACACTGAAGGCCCAGCCATCGCTGACGACGCCCCTCAGGCCAGATAACGGCGTCTCTGTGTGGACTGTGGGAGGAGAGCCGCTCGAACCAGCGGTCAGACCGGCCGCATAATGACCTCATCACTGCCGCGGGAGGGGGGGGGGGTCAATCCCCCGCGGGCCGCCAGGGACGGGGGGGACAAACAGCCTTTCCAACGGGGGCATGTTCCGGCAGATTCCACACCGTGACATTCGGAGGCGGTGGCTGGAAAATTGCGCTCTTGTGCTGGGGTGCATTGTGGGTCGTCTCAGGCAGTGGGAGAGAGGAATGCAGAGGAAGCCATTTTAACACCAGCACTTTTATCTTTGTTTACGTTGAAACATGTCTGTAAGCACTGTTCAGACATGCTCGGAATCTACAGCTGAGAATTAGCTCTGAGATCCAGGACAATCCACTCAACCCCTAATCCAGCACAATCTACTCAACCCATAATCCAGCACAATATACTCAACACATAACTCCAGCACAATCCACTCAACCCAGCACAATCCACTCAACCCATAACTCCAGCACAATATCATTATCACTGGTTTGGGGTACCCTCCTCTCTGGCTGGTTTGGTGGTATGCTCGGCCCTGGCTATAAAATAACCACAGACACAGGCCTATAAAAGAACCACAGACACAGGCCTATAGAAGAGCCACAGACACAGGCCTATAGAAGAACCACAGACACAGGCCTACAGAAGAGCCACAGACAGAGGCTGGCTGATCAGGCCAGACAGCACAGACAGCAGGTCTCTCAGGGACGGGCGATCCTCAGTCTGGGACAGGACAGCCATGCTGCATTTCAGCTCAGAAGCGCGTTATATGAGCCTTTACACACGCTGGCCCCGGGGCTGCGGAGAACGCACAGCAGGCCGCAGCATGTGACCCGGCTTCCTTCAGCTGGACGTGTTTTTCTGGCATGTAACCATGTGGCATTGATCACCCCCCCCCCCCAGAAACCCCCCAACCCCCCCCATTAGAACACTTCCGTTGCTGAGACTCTGCTGAAAACAGGAAATGCAGGGGGATATCAGGTTTCCTGAGGGGCCCCCACCATGAACTCACTCTACCTGTCTGGCAAGGTCACATCCTGTTTAGACAGGATGTAGTATCCCCCCCCCCCAGGGCAGATCCCAGAGCGTGCAGTCTGTTCCTTTAATGGTGGCGTCCACAGAAACACCAAAAACACAAACAGCCTGTCCTTTAAACGGAAAGGTCACCCTACGGAGCTTCCCTGCTCACTTTTATCAGATACTAGACACGAGGGGGGGGGGGGGGGCTATCACCATCTGACCAATTCTCCCCCCATTTACAGACCCACGCCACATGTGACCCCCCCCCCCCCCCCATTTCCTCACTGACAGTCACTGGCGGGTGAGGGGGGGCAGGAGCCCAGCTGCTCCCAGCTGTCGAGAGGCAGACCCAACCCCCCCCCCCCCCCACCCATGGGCCTGTGCATAGCGGGCATACCAGGGGTTTGGGGTCTGGGTTCCTCGAGGGCTCAGTGCCCCCCCCGCCCCGCCCCATGCACAGCGAGGAGAGGGAGGCTGACAGCTCGCAGGCTGAAGGGGGGGGGTGGGTATCGGAGGAAAATAAAATAACTGGCATTCCTGCATGGCCTGCGTGTGCAGCAGATGGGTCCTGATCATAAAGCATGCGGTGTTGAGCTGATCATAAAGCATGCGGTGTTGATCTGATCGTAAAGCATGCGGTGTTGAGCTGATCCTAAAGCATGCGGTGTTGAGCTGATCCTAAAGCATGCGGTGTTGAGCTGATCGTAAAGCATGCGGTGTTGAGCTGATCCTAAAGCATGCGGTGTTGAGCTGATCCTAAAGCATGCGGTGTTGAGCTGATCCTAAAGCATGCGGTGTTGAGCTGATCCTAAAGCATGCAGTGTTGAGCTGATCCTAAAGCATGCGGTGTTGAGCTGATCCTAAAGCATGCGGTGTTGAGCTGATCCTAAAGCATGCGGTGTTGAGCTGATCCTAAAGCATGCAGTGTTGAGCTGATCCTAAAGCATGCGGTGTTGAGCTGATCCTAAAGCATGCGGTGTTGAGCTGATCCTAAAGCATG